>NW_027069416.1:150860-328876 GCF_037157495.1 Lathamus discolor | reverse complement strand
TGGAAAGGAAAGGAAAGGAAAGGAAAGGAAAGGAAAGGAAAGGAAAGGAAAGGAAAGGAAAGGAAAGGAAAGGGTGACGTGAAGGAGGGAGAGATTTCCGTCTCCTTGATTGGCTGAGGTGCTGGCCAGGCGGAATTTCCGATTGGTCAGTGTACGCTGTTGCTGGGTGGGTGCGACATCACGAGACGGAGCTTCCTCTTTTGATGAGTCGGCTTTAAGGTTCAGTCAGCGTGAAGCGTCCAGTTCTGCTGTGAGCCTGTCCGAGATCTGCAGTTGCCACCTGTTGTTTCTCGACTTCTCGGCCCTTTCCCTCCCCCAGCACCATGGCCTCAGGATCCGAGTAAGTGTGGGCCGCCCGCTGCAGGCCGCGGCCTAGGGCCAGGCGTGGTGGTGCTGGGCCTGGTTCGGCCTGCTTCTCCTAATATTGCATCCGCGCTGCGCTGCTCAGGCCGGGTCCAGCGTTGATTCCGCTGTGTCATGCAGACTCTGAGGAGGCGTGAGGGGCTGGGAGGGGATAGGCGGCTCCTCGCGCGCGCCCGCCTCAGACGTGTGCCCGCAGGGGGGTCCCACGCGTTGTTGCCCTGCCCCCTCCCTCGGCCGGGCCTCCCCGGGATGTGTCCGAGTCATGAGGGGGGTGAGGCCTGGCTAGGTCGGGCCTCCGCGGGGGCCTTGGCCGTGTCCTCGCCCGGGACCGTCCACCCTGAGATAGGCCTCAGACAGGGAGGGCTTTGTCTTCCAGTTTCCCTGAAAGCGGTGGAGAAGCTGGTGGGGCAGCTACGGGGGAGAGGCGCGTCCCGGCCTCCTCCCCACAGGCCGTAGCGGCTCTCGAGCCAGGGCTAGGGCTAGAAGTCACTTGGTATTCGAAGAGGCCGGATACGTATGTGCCGAGCTGGCCGCTGTGGCAGCTGAGGCAGTCGGCTATGTTTTCGTTTCCAGAGTCTTGCCTGGCTCTGTTTTCAGTTCCACGCTGAGGGTCATCTTTTGTGCTCCTTAAAAATGAGTAATGCTGATCTGTCAGCTCCCAGTCTACATGTGCAAGCCACTTCATTGCCATTTGAGAGGAGTAAAAATAGAACCGAAAGAGAATTTCCAAATCCAAGAACATTTCAAATTGCTTGTTGGCCTTGCAGAGACACTTTCAGTCCCTTTAGTGTCTGTGGTGTATCTCCTTTCGTAACTCCTGCAACTTAGACCTACTTGGTCCTACTAAATCAGTTCCAGCAAGGTGTGCCAAGAATTTAGTGTCCCTAGTAGAGCTTGTGATGGAAGTGATGGTTTCAAAGGCATATTTTGATTTTGAGCAAGGTGAACAGTTTCTTTAAAAATAAATTTCTACTTTTGCAAAGTTGTTCTCACCATGTAGTAATCGACAGAAGTTACTCTGCAACTGGAAAACATTTGCCTTTTTAGTTGTAATTTTTGGGTCAATGCTGTTGGCAGCCATCTTGCTGAATTGAGCTTTAGCACAGAGAGTAGCATTGCAAGAGCTATTAGAGTGTGGTTTCTGAAGAGATTCTCATCTTCATATGCATACTTGTCTGAAACTGAGGACTTGGCATTTTGAGAGTGGGTGAACTCACTGCTTGGTTGTTACGTGCTGTTTCAGTAAGTGGCTACAGTTGTCATGATACACAGATTGACCCCCCTGTACATTGGTCAACCCTCTGCATCAGTCAGATGTTTCACTCATTCACTTCAATGCATAAAATGTTTTATGGATTTTTATTTATTTAATACCTGGGGAAAGTAGTTCAGTCTATAACATGGATGTTCAGGGTGGTAAGAAACTACTGTCAGGTTTTATCTAGGAAGCAAGTTCATGAGGGTATTGATAAAATGACACACCAGCATACAAAAGGCATGACTTTTCACTTTTGTTACTGAAGCTGGAATAATTTTGAGTTGGCGAATTTTCATTGTATATTTAGTGTAGACTTGCAGGAGCAACTATCCCTACTTCATGTGGAGCTTTGGCTATTGGTAGTAATTTTCAGAAGAATCAATAATTACTTTCTGACCTCTTCATACTGTCCACCACAGTGCATAGTTTCTGGGCATTATTGTATGCTGAACAAGGGGAGCCCTGGCACAGAGATAAACAATGAAGTAATATAAGTTGTAAAATGTCCCTCCCTACCTCTTCCTTGTGTCAAATGAGGCTATTGGACTGCTTTACTGAGAGAGAAAAGAGGGCTGAGAATGGAAATGGGGAACTGTCCTGGGTTGAGCAGCAGCAGTCATTTTTCTCCTTCTTAGGAGCTAGTACATTGCTGTGTTTTGATCTTTTGGCCTTGGAGCTAGTACAGTGCTGTGTTTTGATCTTTTGGCCTTGGAACAGTGCTGATAACGCCGATGTTTTCAGTTGCTGCTCGAATGTTTGGTCTGGCCAAGGACTTTCTGAGCCTCATGCTCTGCCAGGGAGGAGGGGAGGCTGGGAGGAAGCAGAGACAGGACACCTGACCCAAACTAGCCAAAGAGGTATTCCATACCACAGCACGTCATGCCCAGGATGTAACTTGAAGGGACCCGGAAGGGGCAGGCTCTCGCTCTTCGGGGGGGTCGAACTCGTTCGGCGGTGGTATCATATTCTCTTGTTATTTTCTCTTATCAATATTATCATTGGTGGTAGCGGTAGTGATTTGTGTTATACCTTATTTACTGGGCTGTTCTTATCTCAACCCGTGGGAGTTACATTCTCCTGATTTTCCTCCCCATCCCTCCGGGAGTGGGGAGGGTCGGGGGGGTGAGTGGACAACCTGTGTGGATTGGTTTAAACTACGACAGGAACCCATTATTGTTGGTCTTTAGGCTGAGTACATATTTGCTTCAATTTTATTTAAGTCTTATGCTTTAATATGCAAGTTTGGCCATTAGCTGTGCCATTATGTCCTCTTCTGGCTTCTGTCTAGAGTCAGGCTTGATGCAAGCTTAGACTTTCCTTTTAATTCCAAAACAGCTCTAAAGATACATTTTATGTTCAGTTTACCTCTGTTGAGTTAGTGAAAGAAAGGTGAGAGAGAAAGTGTGTGAGGGAGCTGACAAAAGTAGTCAGTAGAAGGATTTGTACCAGGCTTTCTGATGGGAAAATTATTGAGGAGCTTTAGAAATTTCCTAGGTTAGCTCTGTCCTGCCCTTTGCTAAATATTACCAACACATGTAGGAAAGTTGGCAGGAGAGAACCCCAACCCATGCTTTATACTTTCCTGTTTAGTATTTTCAGTTAGGGCTCTCCTTTCCTGATGCATAGATATCTGGGATTGTCTGAGCGTGGTTGAGGCGCACAGACATATTTTCCTTCATCATCTCGGTTATAGTATGAGGAATCCCCAAAGAGATGCAATGAGGACAAATGGTGATGATGATATTCTGTATTGCTACTGGAAAATGGATAGTGCTTCTCTGTCCAAGTCCTTACACTTGTCAACAGAAGTAACATCACTCTCCTGTGTAGCTGTCATGTAATTTCTTAATGCCTTTGTTTCTTTGCAGATCTATCAGGCCAGGTAACTGAAGCTGACCCCATGCATATAGATGTATGCATGCTGTTACTTGGAGATTTTTATTCTATTTTTGTAATGCCTCCAAGCTTTTCACAGAATCATAAGGGTTGGAAGGGACCTCTGGAGATTGCCTAGCCCCACCCCCTGCCAAGGCAGGGCCACCTAGAGCAGGTTACACAGGAATGTGTCTAGGCAGGTTTTGAATGTCACCAGAGAGGGAGACTCCACAACCCTCCTGGGCAGCCTGTTCCAGTGCTCTGCCAAGCTCAATTTAAATAAATTCTTCCTCATGTTGAGGTGAAACTTCTTGTGTTTCAGTTTATGGCCATTGCTCCTCGTCCTGTTGCTGGGCATCACTGAAAAGAGTCTGGCACCATCCTCCTGACACCCACCTTTTGAGATATTTGTATGTATTAATGAGATACCCTCCCAGTCTCTTCTTCTACACTAAACAAGCCCAGCTCCTGCAGTCTCTCCTCATAAAAAAAGATGAACAGAACCCTGATCATGCTTGTGGCCCTCCGGTGGACCCTCTCCAGTAGCTCCTTGTCCTCCTTGTACTGAGGAGCCCAGAACTGGACACAGTACTCCAGATGTGGTCTCACCAATGTCGAGGAGAGGGGGAGGATTACCTCCCTTGACCTGCTGGCCACACTTCTCCCAATGCATGCCAGGATACTATTGGCCCTTCTGGCTGCAAGGGCATACTGATGGCTCATAGTCAACATAGCATGCACCAGTACTCCCAGGTCCTTCTTACCTGACTTGCTCTCTAATAGGTCAGCCCCCAGCCTGTACTGGTACTTGGGGCTCTTTCTCCCCAGGTGCACTACCCTATATTTGCCCTTGTTGAACCTCATTAGGTTTCTCTCCACCCAATTCTCCAGCCTCTCAAGGTCCCACTGAATGGCAGCACAGCCTTCAGGTGTATCAGCCACTGCCCCCCAGCTTTGTATCATCAGCAAACTTGCTAAGGGTACACTCTAGCTCTTGATCCAGGTCATTGATAAGCAAGTTGAATAAGACCAGACCCAGTAGTGATCCCTGGGGAATGCCACTGACTACAAGACTCCAACTGGATTCTGCTCTGCTGATCATAACCCTCTGAACTCTGCCATTCAGCCATTTCTCAAAGCACCTCACAGAGAGAGAAAAAACTAAAAACAAAACCGCAAACCAACAATAAACAGAAAAGTTGCACAATACAATTGCTCCCTGCCTCCTGACCGATACCCAGCCCGACCCAAGCAGTGATCAGTCCCTTCTGGGTGATTCCCCCCAGTTTCTCTACTGGGCATGACATGCTGTGGTATGGAATACCTTTGGCTAGTTTGGGTCAAGTGTCCTGTCTCTGCTTCCTCCTGGCTTCTTGTGTCCCTCCTCACTGGCAGAGCATGAGAGACTAAGGAAGTCCTTGATTAGGGTAAGCATTACTTAGCAACAACTAAAGCCATTGGTGTGTTATCAGCATTGTTCTCAGGCTAAAGCCAAAACAGCACTGGACCAGCTACTAGGAAGAAAATTAACTCTATCCCAGCTGAAACCAGGGTACCTGACTGTCCTGGGTTCAGCAGTAGCAGTCATTTTTTCTCCTTAGTAGCTGGTGCAGCGTTGTGTTTTGACTTTCAGCCTGGGAACAGTGCTGATAACACCAATGTTTTTAGTTCTTGTTAAGTAATGTTTACTCTGACCAAGGACTTTCTGAGTCTCATGCTCTGCCAGGGAGGAGGGGAAGTTGAGAGGAAGCAGAGACAGGACACCTGACCCAAACTAGCCAAAGAAGTATTCCATACCACAGCACATCATGCCCAGTATATAAACTGGGGGCAGTTACCCGGAAGGGCTAGATCACTGCTCGGGTCGAGCTGCGTATTGGTTGGCAGGTGGTGAGCAGTTATTTTCTCTTCCCTTGTTATTTCCATTACCGTTATTATTATTGGTGGTAGCAGCAGTGGTTTTGTGTTATACCTCACTTACTGGACTGTTCTTATCTCAGCCCATGGGAGTTACATTCTTTTGATTCTCCTCCCCATCCCTCTGGTAGCAGGGGGAGGAAGGGGGGGAGTGAGCGAGTGGCTGCGTGGTTTCTGGGTTGCGGGCTGGTCTCAAACCATGACACTGACAATGTGTTGTTTTCATTTCTCTTATTGCGCTTTTAGTTTTCCTGGAAATCCCAGAACTTTTAGGGCTTTACCAAGACCACATATTAGGTTAAAGATGGAATTCATGAGCTCCTTCTAGATGTGTCCAGCAGTCTGTCTTGTGTCTTTTTAGGTTTAGAGAATGGATCTGTAACATCTCACATGTTCATTGAAAAGGATGGATGTTGATTTCTTACCTCTTGCACTCTTTAATCAAGAGAGGAAAAAGGCTGGCAGTCCTGGAAAGACATGTTTTCCAACTCCTTCTGTTGTTAATTTAAAATAATGTTGCCTTTCATTTTTGACATATTTCCTATGTTACCAGGGCTTATGCAAAGCTTGAAAATCTTTTGGAAATGAGCTGGTTGCCCTCATAAGCTTGCTTGGTGGTGTTCCCCCTTTTACATGACAAAGAAAGGAGACAATACCATGTAGTCTGTTTTGGAAAAAACTCTGAGGGGTAGGGGGACTTTGGCTAACATAACACTGTAGTTATGTCACCTCTCTCTGATACACTTAAAAATGCAGTGAGCGTGCCAAGTAATGCACTGTTGTCACAGTCTGTGTTCATGCTGTGTAGCTGCTTGCTCTGCCACTTCCGCACAAGGTTTGATTTCTTCTGGTTATTTTTTTCCATAAAACATTGACATTGAGCCAAAGTGTATGGCCAATACCGATGTCCACAAAGCTTCCTACTCTTTGCTGATGCTTGCTGCTTGCTTAGGACAAAGGAAGACTTTATGTTTTCTTTTTGGTGAGAACCAAACCAAACCGTGTCAAGTTTTCTGTTCTGACATTAGTCACTAGTACATCTGGACTACTTTGAGAGAATAGTTAGATGCCCACCAGGGGAAGTTACAACAGTCTGCTGCTGTTGTGGCTGGCTAATATACAACTTCCAAGTGCTCCTTTGGGAATCAGCTGGTTCAAGTTTATTTTTATTTAATGAAGTGAATTGATTGCTGTATTAGATTTTGAAGTAAATAATTTAATTTGCCTTTCTTACATTTCTTTGATGTTTGATGTGTTCCATTTTGTCAAGGCAAATGAATTATCTGTCATATATCTTGTGGCATAGTGGGCTAGAGCTGCAGTGACTCCTGTGAAGGTATTATGGAAAGGTGCTTATATATATATATATATTAAAAAAAATAATCACTTGAATATTTCTACTGGCTTGCTAGGTTTAACTAATAAGCATTGACAGGCTAAACTCTTACAGCTCTTCCTGTCAGGGGAGCTGCAGCATTGTCTTTTAATTCCCCTATTTATTTGGGATTTGACATGAAGTAGAATTGAACTTTTGTTTTGATGGTGGTGGTTACATGTGATTTCAGATGAGTCTGACTAATTCTTTTGGGCAAAATATCTTGCAGTCAGCAACATCTCACTGATCACTTCATAGATAGCTTCATAGCTATTTCCATTTGAGGCTAGTAAAGTAGTTATATTTAGTGACAGGAAATATTCTGCTTTGAACTCCTGAAACTGATGCCTAGGAATAATATTCTCCTTTGTCTTACAAACAATAATAGTTTCTAAAAGATAAGACAACAAAGAAATGGGTAGAAAATGGAGAACAAAACAGTGGGGTGGCTGGAAAGGGGGGAGCAATATTACTTAAACTCATTAACTTCTGTTTTCTTTGCCAGTTCTAAAGCGGATGACTTATCAACTGCAATTCTGAAGCAGAAGAACAGGCCAAATCGGTTAATTGTTGATGAAGCCATCAATGAAGACAACAGTGTTGTGTCACTGTCCCAGGTGTGTAATCTATAAAAGCAAAGCATTTAATCTGGTAATATGCAAGCTGTTGCTGTCTATTAACTTGAGTTGTAACTTTACAACATGAATCTTAAGTATTTGTGTCAGAAGCTGCAGCAGTTACAAGTGAGGGAGGCGGGTTGTCTTCTTTTCTAACAGTCTTCCATGATAAAATGTATTTTGATTCTCAACTTTTAGGTTTCAGATGAATTTGTGCCCTTAGTCTGGCTTCAGGATTAGCTCTTGACTGGTATAGTGGGAGCCTCTGCCTTTATAGATCTAGTATATTGCTTCCAAAATGTAATTCTACAAAGTCAAGTAACTCTTCTTCAAATGCTTGAATTCTTGTTTTGTCAAAAGCTTGTTCTATGCTGTTATTGTTTGCAGGCAAAAATGGATGAATTGCAGCTGTTCAGAGGAGACACTGTTCTGCTAAAAGGAAAGAAGAGGAGAGAAGCAGTCTGTATTGTTCTGTCAGATGATACCTGCTCAGATGAGAAGATTCGCATGAATAGGGTTGTTCGTAACAACCTGAGAGTGCGCCTGGGTGACGTGATCAGGTGAGGACTAGTTTGCTAACTGTTGCATATCCCTGGGTGTCCTAAATAATTTGTGCATTGGCTCAGAAATTATTTGGTCTGTAGCAGAGACAGGGACTGCAGGAAGTATTCTTACATCTTCCAGAGGAGATCACCAAAATCTGTTCAAGCGTGTCTTGCAGATGAGTACTAAAAATTTACGCTAAAGATTCTTGAAGTCTCTTTGGGACCTTCATGAGCTTAGGTCCTGTCATTAAATTAAGTTGTTCTATTACCCCACTGTTGTCACAGTCATCTTCCCAAATTTACATTGTTAAATGAATTCACAAATTTTTCATGTCTAAATTTTTTATGTCTACAAAGTTAACTGTGGAAAGCTGTAAGCAACATTGTAATTGATCCCACAGTAGGGTTAGCTCAAACACTGAGCTGCCCTATGACAAACAGAAGTTAAAACTTGCTAGAAGTGAGTGACAGAAACGTGAAGCAGTCAAACAGCAAGATTAAAAGTCCTCTAGGGTTGTTTATATTCCAATTTTTTATTATAAAATAATTTTAAAATTAGGAATGCTTTGACAGTGTTGCAGGAATTTTGTGCAGCATTTGCAGAAGGTAGTGGGAAAGCACTGAAGTATACATCTTGGCTTATAGGAGGCAGATTCCTTTCTATGATGGGAGTGGGGAGGCGGGAAATGTGAGCATTTCTTAAACATAAAAAAAGCTAATTTGCAGGCTTAAATATGTGAGGGCTGAACATCTTCCTAATCTGGAATATTGTGCATATTCTGGGAAAATTTGAGCCTGGTTTCTGACACTAGACTTCCTGGGGTGATATCTGGAATAATCTTTAAATGCCAAATGTGTTTCATGTGAACTTTGTAGAGAAGAGGAAGAAGTCTGTTCCACCCATCTCTCTACTGCTAGAAAATGCAAGTTTTAAACACCACTGTAGTTGGAAAAGAACAGTGCTTTGAGCCAATCTGGATTTAAAATAAAAGTGAATCCTTACTTTAACCTGATGTGACATTACTGTTGGAATAATTTCTAGTGTGACAGTTGTGCACTCCCCTTCTGTTTTGGGACTGTCTGTAGTGGTTCTTAGCATTCCAGATGTGTTACCGATTGTCTTAGCTTTGTTGCAAGGGTCAGAAAATTAATACATCTTAACCTCAAAGTTTTTCTTGCTGATCTTTAAGTACTTACTGTGTGACTTTCTGTGGCCTGATTTCTGCCAAAATCCAGGCTCATGCATTAATTGCTTCCTGCTTGTAGTCTGTCAACTTTTCCTTCTGGGGCAGTCTGTCTTTTCCTTTACTCTTCTGCTGTATACTCTCTGTAAAGCATGTGGTAAAAGACTCTCTTAATAGTCTCAAAGTAGCATATGAGAAGTTGCATGCTCAGCTGCAGTTCCATGTAGGCTTTTCTTAGCTGTCAAACCCAGTTGAGCTTTCTGCCTCTGCCACAGCTTGGTACTCTGAGGTTTTGCTACAGTAGGCTGTTTGCCTACACTGTAAAATAATAGCTGAAATTTTGATTTGGAGAGAGACCCAACCCTGTACCAACCCTTACAGTTGGTTCAGCAATAGCTCCTTGTTGAAACAAAAGTTAGCTTATGACTCTCACAGGTCTTGAGGCTGCATTAGTAACTTGTATTTAGTTACTTGTAATTAGTAACTAGTGCCTTGGGGATGGTGAGGGGGGCTACAAAAGAGCAGGGGTAGGAAGAAAGTATGAGACTCCCCAGCAGTTTTGGATAGGACTGAGAGGAGTGAAGGAGTTAAGGCATGTGTTGTGAATACTAATGCTCTGATGGACATGATTTTTGCCTTGTCAGCATTGTTATGCAGGCAGGAAGCCTCACCAGGGTGTTGGAGGGGCTTTGCTGGCATTTGTACTAGCTTGGGAAGGGACATCACTGTCTTTTCCAGACTAGGGTATATGTCCAGGATGATATGGTTAACTGGAGTTTTCTTCTGTTGCAGCATCCAGCCTTGCCCAGATGTGAAATATGGCAAACGTATACATGTGCTGCCAATTGATGACACAGTAGAAGGGATCACAGGGAATCTGTTTGAAGTCTATCTCAAGCCGTACTTCCTGGAAGCATACAGACCTATCAGGAAAGGTAATAGGCCCTGTTATTAAAGTCCTGGTAGGCAGCAAGTGTGAGCTAGTACTGAGACTGAATAAAGAGAATTTCTAGAAGCTTGCACAGATCTCCACAAAGCATTAAACTGACATCCGAAAAGTGAGACTTTCCTGGTGCTGGTTTAATTTTTTCCTAATCTTCAGAAGAAAGGGTAATATCTGTTGCTGACTGGCAGAGCAGCTTGATAGTTCTCTTATGGTTCTTTTGCTACATGGGATGGGAGAACATCAGAAAAGGTTCAGGTAGAACCTCTGTTTAATGAGATTTTTCTCCACCTGATGGGGATTGTGGAGTTGCCTGAATATTAATCAGTTGGCTAGATACACTAGCTGGCACCCTGACTAAATTCACTTTTTCAAAGTAATTTAATAACTGGGAGAATGCATAAAAAACAAATATACTTTTAGAGTTATGCTAGTAGCACTTCCGCTGGAACAAATAGATCCTAATGGTGGAGTTTGAGATCCTTAGGGTGGCTAGGAGGGTGTGCAGCAAGCTGGCTGCCCTGGACTTTCAGGAGAGTAGATTTTGGCATCTTGAGGGATCTGCTTGGTGGGGTACCATGGCATAAAACACTGGAGGGAAGAGGGGCCCAAGAAAGCTGGTTAATATTCAAGGATCACTTCCTCCAAGCTCAGGAGTGATGCATCCCGACAAAGAGGAAGTCAGGCAGGAACACCAGGAGGCCTGCATGGATGAACAAGGAGCTCCTGGAGAAACTCCAGTGTAAAAAGGAGGCCTGCAGAGGGTAGAAGCAAGGACTGGTAGACTGGGAAGAACATAGAGAAATAGTTGGAGTAGTCAGGTATCAGGTTAGGAAAGCTAAAACCCTGACGGAACTCAATCTGGCCAGGGACATTAAGGACAACAAGAAAGGCTTCTCTAGGTACATTGAGGATAAAAGGAAGATGAGGGAAAATGTGGGCCCTCTCCATAAGGAAATGTGAGACCTAGTTACCTGGGACATGGAGAAGGCTGAGGTACTCAATGACTTTTTTGCCTTGGTCTTCACCAGCAAGAGCTCCAGACATACTGCCCATGTTGCAGAAGGCAGGGACTGGGAGACTGAAGAATCACACACTGTAGGGGAAGACCAAGTTCAAGATCATCTAAGAAACCTGAAGGTGCACAAGTCCATGGGACCTGATTGAGATGCATCTGTGGGTCTTGAGGGAACTGGCAGATGTAGTTGCCAAGCCATTATCCATCATATTTGAGAAGTTGTAGCAGTCTGTTGAAGTTCCTGCTGACTGGAAAAGGGGAAATATAACCCCCATTTTTCAGAAGGAAAAAAAGGAAGACCTAGGGAACTACAGCCCAGTCAGTTTCACTTTGGTGCCTGGCAAGATCATGGAGCAGATCCTCCTGGAAACCATGCTAAGGTACATGGAAAATAAGGGGGTGATTGGTGACAGCCAACATGGCTTCACTAAAGGCAAGTCATGTCTGACCAATTCGGTGGCCTTCTAAGATGGGGCCATGGCATTGGTGGATAAGGGAAGAGCAACTGATGTCGTCTACGTGCACTTGTGCAAGGCATTTCACACTGTCCCGCACAACATCCTTGTCTCTGAACTGGAGAGGCATGGATTTGATGGATGGACCACTTGGTGGATAAGGAATTGGCTGGATTGTTGCACTCAGAGTTGTGGTCAATGACTGTCCAAGTGTAGATCAGTGACTAGTGGTGTCTCTCGGGGGTTAGTGTTGGGACCGATCCTGTTCAACATCTTTGTCAGCAATATGGACAGTGGGACTGAGTGTGCCCTCAGCAAGTTTGCTGATGACACTAAGCTGTGTGATTTGGTTGATACACTGGAGGTAAGGGATGCCATCCAGAGGGACCTTGACAAGCTTGAGAGGTGGGCCAGCGCAAACCTCATGAAGTTCAACAAAGCCAAGTGCAAGGTCTTACACCTGGGTCAGGGCAATCCCAAGCACAAATACAGGCTGGGATAAGAATGGGTTGAGAGCAACCCTGAGGAGAAAGACTTAGGGTGCTGGTTGATGAGAAGCACAACATGAGCCAGCAGTGTGTGCTCGCAGCCCAGAAAGCAACCATGTCCTAGGCTGCATCAAAAGAAGTGACTTCTTTTGGTGATTCTTCCTTCCATTGTGCTCTTGTGAGACCCCACTTGGAGTACTGTGTTCAGCTCTGGGGGCCCCAATGCAAGAGGGATGCAGACCTACTTGAGCGAGTCCACAGGAGGCCATGAAAATGCCCTGAGGGCTAGAGCACCTCTTCTATGGAGACAGGCTGAAAGACCTGGGCTTGTTCAGCCTGGAGAAGGCTCTGGGGACACCTTATAACAGTCTTCCAATACCTAAAAGGGGTGACAAGAAATCTGGAGAGGAACTTTTGACAAGGGCCTGTAGGGACGGGACAAGGGGGAATGGTGTTAAACTGACAGAGATTGAGATGAGATCTTGGGGAAAAAATTCTTTATTATGAGGGTGGTGAGGCGCTGGCACAGGTTGCCCAGAGAAGCTGTGGCTGCCCCATCCCTGGAAGTGTTCAGGGCCAGGTTGGATGGAGCTTTGAGCAACCTGGTCTAGTGGAAGATGTTCCTCTCCATGGCAGGGGGTTGGAACTGAATGATCTTTAAGGTCCCTTCCAACCCAAACCGTTCTGTGATTCTTTGACTCTAATACAGTATAAACACCAGTTGAAGTTATACAGGTTCTATAGCCCAGTTTAACCGGGAGTCATAGCGCAGTATTATATATAATTCTGCTTCTGGAGGCAATTAATAACAACTAGTTATAACAACTTTTTTTTTATTAAAATTGGGCCTTTTTGCCTGGTTTAGAAATGTTAAATTGAAACTGAGTGGAAAAGAAATGGGATTCCTTGTGTTTGTGTTCTATTTAGGCAGTGTTCTTTTCTGTTGTATGCTGGTTTTGTTTGCTGTTTGTTTCTGGATGAAATTTGAGAACTTCATCTGCTTCAGGTGCTTGGGTAGTTACAGTACATGCAGCTTTTAAGTTAAAAATGCAGAGCAGTATTAAAAATGCCAGTAGTGTATGTCTATATAACCCACTTCCTTGTCCTTTGTGACTGCTAGTAGTATAAGGGTTGACATTTTGCAGACATCTGTTGCAGCAGGCTACTGAAGTGTGGGTTTTTACAGGTGACATCTTCTTAGTGCGTGGAGGGATGCGTGCAGTGGAGTTCAAAGTGGTGGAGACAGATCCAAGTCCTTACTGCATAGTGGCTCCAGACACAGTGATCCATTGTGAAGGAGAGCCCATCAAACGAGAGGTGAGCAGAATCCTGCTGTGTGGTTCTACTGAGTCCCCCCATCTGAAATCTGTTTTAGTGACAGTCCTTGAGAGCAGCAGTGTTTGCAGTTCCTGTTTTGTCATTTTGCATATTGAACATAATGATTAAAACATCTGGTTTCAGATGAGCTGCTGCTGAAGGTAGCCAGAGAAATGGGCTTCCTGTATCCTTCCTTAAATGCTGAGAAAGCACCAATGCTTAGGTTTGCTAAAGAGATGTTATACTTTGGCAGCAGCTGGCTTTGCATCTGCTTCCAGATATCTCATTCTGTACTTAGATGCATCTTTTAATTCTAAAGTTCCCTCAGTCCATAGCAGGGAGGTCTAAATTTCATGCCATGTGAAAAGATAGCAATTAGTACTTTTTCAGTGAGAAACTTGAAATCTCTAAATGATTTTTAATATTTTTATTATTATTCCCTCCAGTCCCTTAAGGTATCTAGCCTTGAGTGTACTAACCTTGAGGCAGCCTGAGTGGATTGTCTGTCAGGTCTTAGCCACCTTACTGTTATAGAGTAGGAAATCTCAGAGAAATGAGCCAAGGTGGTTGTATACTTGATAAAGTCAGTTCCTTTTTACTACCTGCAAGTCAGGGTGAATGCTGATTTGTAGTCAACTGCCTTGTAAAAAATCACCTCTCTTTGACATTTTTGAGACTATGACTGGGTACTGGGTGAGTCCAGTTTGGGTTCTTCAGGACACAGCAGAGACAGATGGGATCAAGTTCAGCCAAGGAATGAAGGAGAAGCAGCTGGAAGGGTGGGTTGACACAGCATGGAAAAGGGAAGACAGAGGCAGGCTTACTGGCAACTGCCTGATGGGAAGGGGTAAATAACCAGGCTCTTGAGAGAGCTGTGTGCAGGGGCAGGACTAGAGGCAATGACACAAGCTGGATCAAGGGAAATTCCCAATAGATATTAGGAAAAAGACTTCCCCAAATCCTGGAGCAAGGTCTGGAGAGGGCAGGAATCTCCGGACCTGGAGACCTTCAGTGCTTGATAGAGCCAGACCCTGAGCAACCTGCTTTGAAGTACTAGTTCCTGTTTGTGGGGCTTGGACTGAAACCCCTCTGATATTCCAGGCTGTGTTTTATTATTTTAGTGTTGCCTAATGTTACAGATAATGAAGGCCAGTAGAGATCTTGTCAGCCAAATGAATGGATACTGAAAGAGTTGGTTACAGTTGGTCTTATCTGCACATCTGGATCTTGACATTTTCTCTTAATTTAAGACAGTCCCAAATGAAAACACTATGTTAGGGAACTCTATGGTAGCTGGGGTATGTCAAGTAATTAGAAATATCACTTAGAGTTTAAAGAATAAGTATATTTTGTACTGGGCTTCATTGTCTATTGTTATCTTTGTTAACCGCATCAGTAGGTTTCAGAGCTTGTTTTATGCTGGAGTCTGTAGGGAACCTGGCAGTAGAGGCTTTTATTAAAGAGGGTATGCTTCAGTGAGGTGTAGGTACATGCAGGCATTTCCCTTTGCATGTCTGGGAAGAGAGAGCTAAGAAACAATTGTAGAAGACACCAGGAAGACTTGAAAGTGAGGATCTCAAGACGGCAAAGAAATGGCAGCAAACAAAAATCCAGATTCCTGGGCTCTGTGGACTGGAAGGGGTTAGTGAAGTATTGTTTTCACTCAAATGTTTAACATTTCCTTTGGTGTAGGATGAAGAAGAGTCACTGAATGAAGTGGGCTATGATGACATTGGTGGCTGCCGGAAGCAGCTGGCTCAAATCAAAGAGATGGTGGAACTTCCCCTCCGACACCCTGCACTCTTTAAGGCCATAGGGGTGAAGGTAAGTCCCCATGTGCACCATGCGGGTGAGTGGGCTGGCCCTTGTGGATGACTTGATATTAGAGGTTTATGAGGTATTGGGAGGGGAAGAAGTAATTTGGGTGTTGTTGGTTTTGGGTTTTTTTGGTTTTGTGCTGTGATTTTTTTTTTTTTTTTGGGGGGGTGGGGTAGTGTTTGCTTTGTTTTGGTTTAATGCTAGTGTTAGGAAAGTATTTCCTTACGTGTTTTGGACGCATTAAAGTACTGGCAACTTGCAAAGCAGAGGGATACTTTGAATCACTGCTGTCAGTTATTGGCAAGGTTTTTGTTTGTGTGTCATGCAAAGTGTTGATTAGCAATGCTGGGATGACAGCTGTTGCATGAGTTCGCATCACAGTTTTGGACTGGCTTTATCAAATGCTTAGTATTTCACTGTGAAGGTACTTAGACATTCAGATACTAGCTCTTCACCTAAGTTCTTTGCCTTTGTCCTCAGCCTCCACGTGGGATCCTGCTGTATGGTCCTCCTGGCACTGGTAAAACACTGATTGCCCGAGCAGTGGCCAATGAAACAGGGGCTTTCTTCTTCCTGATAAATGGTAAGTTTTGTGGCTGCTTTGGCCCCAGGTCTGCTGTGTGCTCATTCATCCATCTCATAATGAATGGTATTAATAGAGGTTGAAGAGCCACATATTCTCCCTGACGTCCTTCCTTACCTGTTTGAAGGATGCTCTGGGGATATTTTGAGGCCATTTGTGTGGAAGTGTCTGTAGTGGCATTTCCCTTAAGCTCGACTTGTTCTGTAGTAGGCTGGTTGGAAAGACACCTTTGTGATGCAGGGACTAGGAGTTTGTCTGGTTGAGTGTTCATTTATGTTGGTGAAGGCAGAGCTGGGAAGGAAGTGGGTGAGATTGTTCTATATGGGTGCAGGACACTAGTTCCTGTTGCTGTAACCATGTTGTATTCAGAAAAGGAGTAGTGCTGGTTTTCTGATTTCAGTCACTTAAACCCATGAAGGTGAAAGCAAAGGAGTGCATGGCACAGCATAGCAGTGAGCAGTGGTAGGAAAGTGACTTGCTTTCTATCTCAAGATGTGCTTCAGAACCTGAATGTGCACAAGTCCATGGGACCTGATGAAATCCATCCGTGGGTCCTAAAGGAGCTGTCGAATGAAGTTGTTAAGCCACTGTCCATCATATTTGAAAAATCATGGCAGTCTGGTGAAGTTTCTGATGACTGGAAAAAGGGAAATATAACCCCCATTTTCAAGAAGGGAAAAAAAGATGATTCAGGAAACTACAGACCAGTCAATCTCACTTCTGTGCCTGGAAAAAACTTGGAGCAGATTCTTCTGGAAGGCATGCTAAGGCACATGAAAAACAACAAGGTGCTTGGTGACAGCCAGCATGGCTTCGCTAAGGGGAAATCCTGCCTGACCAATTTGGTGGCCTTCTATGATGGGGCTACAGAATTGATGGATAAGGGTAAAGCAGTTGATGTCATCTACCTGGACTTGTGCAAAGCGTTTAACACTGTCCCACACCACATCCTTCTCTCTAAATTGGAGAGATATCAATTTGATGGATGGACCACTCAGTGCATAAAGAACTGGCTGGATGGCCGCACACAAAGAGTTGTGGTCAATGGCTTGATGTTCGGCTGGAGACCGGTAAGGAGTGCTGTCCCTCAAGGATCTGTGTTGGGACCGGTCTTGTTTAACATCTTCATCACTGACATGGACAGTGGGATTGAGTGCGCCCTCAGCAAGTTTGCCGATGACACCAAGCTGTGTGGTCCGGTTGATATGCTGGAGGGAAGGGATGCCATCCAGAGGGACCTCGACACGCTTGTGAGGTGGGCTGATGCCAACCTTATGAAGTTCAACCACGACAAGTGCAAGGTCCTACACCTGGGTCGGAGCAATCCCAGGCACAGCTACAGGTTGGGCAGAGAAGAGATTCAGAGCAGCCCTGCAGAGAAGGACTTGGTGGTGCTGGTCTATGAGAAAATTAACATGGGCCAGCAGTGTGTGCTTGCAGCCCAGAAAGCCAACCGTATCCTGGGCTTCATCAAAAGGAGTGTGACCAACAGGTCGAAGGAGGTGATCCTGCCCCTCTAATCTGCTCTCATGAGACACATGAGCATTGTGTGCAGTTCTGGTGTCCTCAACATAAAAATGAGATGGAACTGTTGGAACAAGTCCAGAGGAGGGCCACGAGGATGATCAGGGGACTGGAAAACCTCCTGTATGAAGATAGGCTGAGAATGTTGGGTCTGTTCAGGTTGGAGAAGAGAAGGCTGCATGGAGACTTCACAGCAGCCTTTCAGTATCTGAAGGGGGCCTATAGGGATGTTGGGGAGGGTCTCTTCATTAGGGACTGTAGTGAACAGGACAAGGGGTAACAGGTTCAAACTTAAACAGGGGAAGTTTAGATTGGATATAAGGAGGAAGTTCTTTACTGTAAGGGTGGTGAGGCACTGGAATGGGTTGCCCAGGGAGGTTGTGAGTGCTCCATCCCTGCTGATGTTCAAGGCCAGGTTGGACAGAGCCTTTGGTGATATAGTTTAGTGTGAGGTTTCCCTGCCCATGGCAGGGGGGTTGGAACTAGATGATCTTAAGGTCATTTCCACCCCTAACTATTCTATGATTCTATGTCAGATGTAAATGGATCATTTCTAACCATATGTTGCTCTTGTCATATACTTTCCAAGTGTGCAGAAGGTGTCACTGCATGTCAGTGAGCAGGACAGTACTTTAGATATTTGCTCTTCTGTTGCGTAATAGAAGTAACATTGTCGGAATTAATGATGTGTTCTCTGTCTGCTGGTCCCAAGTCTGTAGCTGCAGGCAGTGTTTTAGATTGAGCTGATATGATTTGGCAAGTTGCTTGTAATGTAACTCTTGTAGTACCTGTCTGTACTAGTGGCTCTGCAGCTGGTGCCCTTTAGTCAGCTAGTGGCTTTGTACTCCTGAGGGTCAAGTTTCTTTTTCTTGGATCTCTTAGAAGCATACTTTTCATTTGCTTTGGCTTAAGATATAGATATTCCCATGTGAACATTGTACAAAAAAAAAAATTCAACTGCATGCCTTGGGGCTAGCTGCCTCTCTTCTGGGTGCCACAGTGCTGTTATTCTCTTTCAGGTCCTGAGATCATGAGCAAGCTGGCTGGTGAGTCTGAGAGCAACCTGAGGAAAGCCTTTGAAGAAGCAGAGAAGAATGCTCCTGCCATCATCTTCATTGATGAACTGGATGCCATTGCTCCTAAGAGAGAGAAGGTAAAGAAAGTCTGTAGAAAGTAAAGGAGTACATCTTTTTGGTAGTGGCTGATGTGAATCTGCATTTGGCTACAGTGTAAAGTAGTATTTAACTTAATGCTTGAGTTCACTTGAGTGTCAGAAGTTGGATATTGGAAGAATCTGATCTAATTCATGTCTGTTGTATCGGTCTGCTCTGGTGCAGTACTAGCTCCTGTGCTGTGTTTTAGAGCTTTTGGTCTAATAATTACTTTCTCTCTCCATAGACACATGGAGAGGTGGAACGTCGCATAGTGTCTCAGCTGTTGACTCTTATGGATGGACTGAAACAGAGAGCACATGTGATTGTCATGGCAGCTACCAACAGGCCGAATAGCATTGACCCAGCACTCAGGCGATTCGGTAACCACAATTGCTTTTTTGTTTATTTGTTTGCTTTGGGGTTGTTTTATTTGAGGGTGTGGTGGTTTTTTTGGGTTTTTTTTGTTTTGTTTTGTTTTGTTTTTTGGGGGGGGTGTTGTATGTGTGTAATAGATATTTTGTTAGGAGCTATGCTTCAGGGGCCTTGGAAAGTTTGAGCAGAAATTAATATTAAACATCATCTGTGTGTTACATTAAACTATTGAATTGTCTCCGGCTACTTGTTTGAAATTAATTTCTAGGCTTCCAGCCTTTGGTATAATTTTCTGTGCTTTATTAGGTTAGAGCTTGTAGAAATAACAAAATACTTAGAGGACTGCACACTTTTTCACTTGATCAATTAAGTGAAGCTATTTCATGACTAAACACTCAAGGGGTTGTTCATGTCTCAGGTTGCAGAAGGCTCCAAATTGTCCGATTCCTCTTTTGATTGATGAGAAGTCTGGTAGTTTCTGAGATTCAGGTTTTTGAAACTTTGCAGTGTGAATGAATGTCTGTTGTATGATCAATTGGTAAAGTCAAGTTTGAGGGGAAAAAATAGCCTCTTAAATGTGTAGTGAGGTGTTTGAATGCACAGCTATGGCTAGAGGAAAATGATAGGTGTACGTACCTTAGTTAATATTGCAGTAATATGTAGGTTTCCTGCTTCCCCAGATATTGGGGCAGTTCATATTTTTCACCACTTGGGTACTGCTATGAAAGTTTTGAAAAATTAAGTCTCGGTATTTGTGTGTCTCCTGTGCTGAGGACACAAAGGTAGAAATAAACAAAAATGTCTCATGGTATGTTGGTTAGGGGAAGCATATTTTCTATAAATGAGTCTCAGGGGAGGGGAAGCAAAACAGAAATCGTCTGTGTTTATATAATCTTGAACTCTGGTTAATATAGTAGTCTCACTGTCCCTAAATGGTTAAAGCCTTTCCTCCTTCCCTAATCTGACTCTGCTGCTATGCTGATAAATGCTGCAGAGAAACTCAAAGCTCTGGCATTTTCTGAAATCATATGTGTTTGTGGCTCGTCATCATGTTCCTCTGTCAGAGGAAGGCAGCATCTGCAGCAGCTTTAGTTCATAGAATCAGCAGCTCAACATATGTTTTGTATTCCCCAGGTCGTTTTGATAGAGAGGTAGATATCGGTATCCCAGATGCCACTGGGCGCCTGGAGATCCTGCAGATCCACACAAAAAATATGAAACTGGCTGATGATGTGGATCTGGAACAGGTGAGTAGCATGCTCTTAGGAAAGCTTGTCTCTGCTCATTTAGGACAACATGAAACTGGGCAAGTGTATGATCTCTGGGCTTCCTTCTAATTAGTTTACCAGTGACCAAAAATCCTCACTTGCTAGTGAAGAATGGCATGATGAAGTGAAATGTGTATCAGTCCAGTCTGGAAGTGCCTGTCCTCCTGGATTTGTTTGCTGTGTCATTTTCTTTAAAAATAAAGCAAGCCTCAAACAGTGCTTCACAGAGCTGGGTGAACATTATGGTGATACTGGATGGTTACTGTAATCTCTGTCCCGAATGAAGAACTGCAGTCCTTAGGGTTATTTTTCTGCACACCATCTGAATTCCAGTTGCAGCTTTGATCTAAATAGGAGGTGGAATGGCAGTGTCTTTGCCTGTTAAATATGTGATGGCACTTGTCTTGAATTTGCAGCAGAGCACTGATGCTCCTGTCCTCCAGTGTTTTGTTGCACCTCTGGGTGAGTGACCCTTGCAGAGTGCTTGCTTGTATCCCTGTGAGTCATAGTGCTCCTCTTTCAGGTGGCAAATGAGACTCATGGCCATGTTGGTGCCGACTTGGCTGCTCTTTGCTCAGAAGCTGCTCTTCAGGCTATCAGAAAGAAAATGGATCTCATAGACTTAGAAGATGAAACTATTGATGCTGAAGTGATGAACTCGCTGGCTGTGACCATGGATGACTTCAGGGTAATGCAGGAGTGCCCCTTTCTTTTGGGTGCAGTGTCTAATTGCTTATCTGAAGTGTGTGAACATAACGTGTTATAATTTATATAATGCTGTTTCCTCTAATGATAGTGGGCTCTGAGCCAGAGCAACCCTTCTGCTCTTCGGGAGACTGTGGTGGAGGTGCCACAAGTTACCTGGGAAGATATTGGTGGTCTAGAAGATGTAAAGAGAGAACTCCAGGAACTTGTACAGGTAGGGGTTTCCAACAGATTTTTTTTTCTGGTCAGATTGAAAAATAATTATTATAATAAAATTCAGAACTTCTTCACATTCCTGTTTGGGCTGTGAACAGGGTAAATGCAGAGTTTTTATGGTGTTTTCTTGTAATGGACTGAAAATACTATGCTGTTCCATCTTAGTGAACTTAAGCAGAGGAAGGTGCTGGGAAGCAGCATTGGGCTTTCCTTAGCTGAGTCTACAGTGACATCTTGAGTGGGTGTTTTGCTACATGCAGAAATGACAGCAGTTCTGCTTCTCTTAAGTGGAGCAGCAGTGAGACCACTGCTGAGAATCTTGTTACGTGATGGTTTTATATGCCAGAAAGTGGATGAAAATTCTCATACCAAAAGCCCCTGAAGTGCTTTCCGTCAGTGTTAGCATAGGGACAGGTGAGAAGTAATTTTGAAGCCTTCTATGGAAGGAGAGACTAGAACGAAGTCATGAATGGTCTGTGGAAACTTCTAGTGCCTGCCAGTGTTGGGTGGCTTGGGTTTGATATGTCCCTGTTTTCAATTGGCACTGTATAAACATCCTGTCTGTGAATAAAAGAATCTACTTTTCAGTCTTAATTTTCTGGAGTTAAAATCATTGTATATCTCTGACTTTATTGCAGAGAATAAATGCTCACATCAGACATCTTGCCTGTCTCTGGAGGGCAGAGCAAATAGGTTAGATAATGAGCTGTTCCCTTTTGCTTCTGCAGGGCAGAGTGTAGCTGGGGTTAAGTGTGCTGGAAAACTACCTGAACTGGTACTTAGTTCATAGGTGGAAGTAGACTGTTTAAGGCAGCTTTACAATTTAGCTGTGGTGCTTTTCAAACCGATGTCCATTTAAAATTTCCAGTGGCACTGAGCAGGCAGAATCTTGCGCTTGACCTACCAGAAATATCACAGTGTTTCTGGTAGGAGCAGAAACAAAATTGATCTAGTAAAAGATGTCCTTGCCCATGGCAGGGAGGAGGTTGAACTTAGATGATCTTTGAAGGTCCCTTCCAACCCAAGCCATTCTGTGATTCTAAGGTACAGACCTGTTCTGGCTCATTGAGAGTTTTTTGTTTGGTTTGTTCTTCTTCAGTATCCTGTGGAGCACCCAGACAAGTTCCTCAAATTTGGCATGACCCCATCAAAAGGGGTTCTGTTCTATGGGCCACCTGGCTGTGGTAAGACACTGCTAGCCAAAGCCATTGCTAATGAATGCCAGGCAAACTTCATTTCCATCAAGGGGCCAGAATTGCTCACCATGTGGTTTGGCGAGTCTGAAGCTAATGTGCGTGAGATCTTTGACAAGGTAAGTGTATCTTGTACTACATTTGTGCTGAGATACCCCCAAAGCATTGTCTCTGCTGCACCTGTCTTAGTGGCCTAGTTCTTTGTGTATTTTGTGTTTTTCCCACTTGCACCAAGAGCACAGGCTGCTTTCCTGATGTTAGGGAATTAATTCTCTTTGGCAACATAACTATTTAAATAGTTTCCTCCTGCTATAATTGGCATCTGTTGTTACAGGATGATAAATGTCCCAGTATCTTAGCAGTGAGGTTAGCATTAGGATGGCATAGATATTCTCCACATCCCTGAAAACTTGTTTTGGCGCCTCATTAACCATCACCTACATACTTTCAAAACATACTACGGGTTCTTATTTTTCTGTAGATGGACTTACATGATCACTGTAGGTCCCTTTCAACTGAAATATTCTATTCCATTCTTGTCTTGAAAAATATATAGCTTGGAAAGGAGCTCACTCCTACTGCCCAGTTACCCCATAGATAGTGTGACCTCTTGTCCCAGAAGGTACCTGCATGGATTATCTTGAGAATCCTCACTCCTGTGGTCATGGAAGGTGCTGCAAGCAAAATTGGAAGAAGAGTGAGAGAGAAAAATTTAAATTGAGAGGGAAGCTCAGAGGCCATCTGGTCAAGCTATTTATCCAGAGCTGGAAGACAACTTGGAAATTGGGGCCTCATGTTCTGAACACATGCTAAGGCTGGAGAATCCCTGATCTGTTTAGGCCTTGTGCTAGTATTTGAGCTCTTTCTGAAGATTTTTTTTTTTTCCTTATTTCTAACTGAAATTTTCTTTGCAGTCATTTGTGCCTGTGGTCTTTCATCTTTTTACTGTGCATCTTGAAAAAGGATCTGGCTCCCTTTTTCCTATATCTGTCCATTAGATAGCTGAAGACAATGATTGGATTTCCCCCTTCCATTTCATATATCTCACTTACTGATATTTGAGTGCCTAAATAACCAGTTGACATCCCCAGATCTTGCAAGGAGAGTTCTGGTCCAGGCAGATTAGCTCCAGCTTTCCCTCTAGGCATTGGAGTTACCACCCTTCTGCTTGTTTTATAATGCTCCTAACTTTGGGGAAATTCAGCTTGTTGTTCAGGAGAGTTTAATTGAGGGCTTGTGTGGCAGGAGACTATTTTGGAGCAGTTCCTTCAAGCTCTCCTTGAAGCAGCAATATTCTGGTACTCACTTGAGCTGCTTTAATCGTAGGGTAGGCTTAGTGTGATATCAGCATACTCTTTGCTGGGTGGTATTAACATGGAGTAATAGTTTCCGGTTGCTTTTTGCAGGCCCGCCAAGCAGCCCCTTGTGTGCTCTTCTTTGATGAGCTAGACTCCATCGCAAAGGCTCGAGGTGGGAATATTGGTGATGGTGGTGGTGCTGCAGACCGCGTCATCAACCAGATCCTGACAGAGATGGATGGCATGTCCACCAAGAAAAATGTCTTCATCATTGGTGCCACCAACAGGCCAGACATTATTGACCCAGCCATCTTGCGCCCTGGCCGCCTGGATCAGCTCATCTACATCCCCTTGCCTGATGAGAAGTCACGGGTGGCTATTCTTAAAGCCAACCTGAGGAAATCGCCAGTTGCCAAAGTAGGACCTGCACCCTGACCATGTCTGGCTTGGGTTTGCTGTGTGCTGCATGTGCTCTTCACAAGCTGGGGATAGAGTAGAGGGTTGGTGACTGGTCCATGCAGTACAGAGTTGGGAAGCTTTCAGTCCCTGAAGGATGGAAATTAAGAGTTAGGGAGAGGCTTGAGCTCTGAGACTAGGTATTAGGTGTGTAAGCATAGCAGGTCTTTATTATATAGTAGAGTTCTGCCCATGATGTGGAAACAGGAAAGCCTGTTATGGCAAGATGGGAAGGATTCTTATACTCTGAAAGAAAAGTAAATGTAAAAAAATGGGTATGAAATGGAAATTGAAGAGGAACCGTTGGAGTTAATTGTTGCTGAACTCTGTCATAGGCAAGAGCTGCTTCCCTTGCCTGGGGAGCAGGCAATAATGCAACTGATAGTTAATCAGGAAAAGCAGTTGAGAGCTCAAGCTTTTTTATGCTGAGCTTATCTTTTTAGGTGCTGTTGGGAAGGAAAGCTTCAAAGGTCACAGTACTACTCCCTTGATTGAGGGGAAGGAGAAAGAGGTTGGTTATCTTGGTCTGCCTGTGCCCTGTCTCCATTTCCAGTCTGACTGTTTCATTTGACTCCTAATGCTGAGACCTGAGCAAATTGTATCCTAAATCCACACATCATCCTGCCTCTTCTTGAGTGTGAACAGTGCAGAAGCATTCTCCCTCTCTGCTCTTGTGAGAACCCCCTGCAGTCCTGTGTCCAGCTCTGGGGCAACAATACAAGAGGGACATGAAGCTGTTGGAGCGAGTCCAGCGGAGGGCATGGAGATGCTTTGAGGGCTGGAGCACCTCTCCTATGAGGAAAGGCTGAGAAAGCTGGGCTTGTTCAGCCTGGAAAAAAGAAGGCTCTGGGGAGACTTTATTGCAGCCTTCCAGTACTTAAAGGGGACCTACAGGAAAGATGGGGAGGGACTCTTTCTCAGGGTGTGTACTGATAGATGAGGAGTAATAGTTTTAAAGTGAAAGAGGGTAGATTAGATATTAGGAAGAAATTCTTTACTATGAGGGTGGTGAGGCACTGGCCAGAGAAGCTGTGGCTGCCCCATCCCTGGCAGTGTTCAAGGCCAATTTGGATGGAGCTTGGAGCAACCTGGTCTAGTAGAAGGTGTCCCTGTCCATGGTAGGGGGTAGGAACTGGATTATCTTTAAGGTCCCTTCCAGCCCAAACCATCCTGTGATTTACAGTTGCTTCGCAGGGTCTTGCTGGGTATGTGGGGAGTGTGGCCTGCCTTCCTATGTGGTTTTTTTCCCCCAAAGCAAGAGCCTTTTATCAGCTCATCTCTTCCAAATTGGCCAAAGTTAAGGTAGCATGTTGATATCCTGGGATTTAATGACATCCCTTCATTGCATGAGGGTTGTAGGGTGTAAAGGGCAGGCATCTCTTCGGTTTGGGATATTTTTTTTTGTTTGTTTCGTTGAGTTGTTGGTTTTGTGTGTGTGTTGTTTGGATTTTGTTGTTGTTTGTTTGGATTTTGGTTTCTTTTTGGTTTTGTTTTGTTTTTGGGGGGGGTTTGTGTGTGTCTGCTTGCATTTTGGTGGGTTTTCTAGGTTTTGGTTGCTTGGTTTTGATTGTGTGTGTTTTTGGTTTTGGTGTTTGGTTGGGTTTTTTTGGGGTTTTTTTTTTTGTTGCTTTTTTTTTTTTTTTTTTTTTTATTAGGATGTTGACCTGGATTTCTTAGCTAAGATGACCAATGGCTTTTCGGGGGCTGACCTGACAGAAATTTGCCAGCGTGCCTGCAAACTGGCCATCCGTGAGTCCATTGAGAGTGAGATCAGACGAGAACGAGAAAGGCAGACCAACCCTTCTGCCATGGTGAGTGGGGCACTCTGAGCTTTCCATGAGACAAGGCAGCTCACCTCTGCTCATGTATGAAGCGGGATGCATTTCTGTCCATAATCCTCAGATAGGGATGAGTGGGCTCTCAGCATAGAGCATGGAGCTGGAGCATTTTGTTCTCATCTTGTGGGCACTTGAGGCCCTCCTGGGGTGCCTCATTGTCAGCATTGCTCAGAAGGCCCCTGCTGCAGCTGTGACTCAGTCTGCCACAGTGTCCCCTACTTTGGTGGGTGTTGGAGCATCCTGGCCTAGAGGAAGGATGTGAGCAGCTGTTGGGCTGCAGAGCTTGGGCACACAGCTCACCTGGGCCCTCTGTCTCACTGCAGGAAGTGGAGGAGGATGACCCAGTTCCTGAGATCCGCCGGGATCACTTTGAGGAGGCCATGCGCTTTGCTCGACGCTCTGTCAGTGACAATGACATCAGGAAATATGAGATGTTTGCACAGACTCTACAGCAGAGCCGTGGCTTTGGCAGCTTCAGGTAACCATAGGGGGAGGGCATAATAGCTCAGCCAGAACAGAGTACTGAGACAGCTTTCTGCTGGATTCTGGGTAACAAATTCCCTCTTCCACTGCATTTTCCCATTCTCCCCAGCATGTACAGCAGCTAGCTGAGCATGTAGCAGGTGTAGGCTGTGCTGCAGGTTGGTTGTAACTGCTCTGTTAGTGCTCCTGAAATCCATCAACCCTTTCTTCCTTTAATATGAGTGACATCCAGCAGCTGTTTAAGCCTTTAGTGTGACCTGCCATAAGGCCTCATCCCATTTCTCCTGCCTGGCCTACTTGGCACTGGGGTGTTGGTGTGGAGGGGAGGTCATTGTGCTGAACTTTTTGAGGAGGCTTTTGAACAGCGTCTCTTCTCCCCTTCTGCACCACTGCATACAGGTTCCCATCAGGTAACCAGGGCAGTGCTGGTCCAAGCCAAGGCACAGGAGGCAACAGCGGGGGCAACGTGTACAGTGAAGACAATGATGATGATCTCTACGGTTAACTTGCTGTCCTCTGTGGACCAAACCCTACATCAGGCCACGTTGTACAGGAAAAAGAATCCAATGTTCAGTGAACTCTTAGCTTCTTCATTCCTCAGTTAGAATGGTGTAAGCTGCATGTCAGACTTTGTATGGGGGATGTTTTCTGCAAACACAAATCCAGACCAGTGTTCAGTTGGGAGGCAGACAGTGCATTAACAAGGAGGGGAGCCAACTTAAATTCTCAGAAATTTCCATTTTAGTTTATGTGGCAGAATCAGCAGATTTAACAAAGAGTATAATGCTAGCCTGTATAAAAAAACAAACAACAACCTCCGCAAAAATAATAAAAAATCACATGAAACTCTAAGCAGGCCCTTGCAATTCCTTTGTGGGGGACTGGTGCAGTGTAGTTTCTGCTGCCTGTTAACCCTGGGTCTCACATGCTATCTGAGCACTCCTCAGTCTGGTAGACCCCATCTATGTGTTTCCCTGGTGCATTTGAGGTTGTTCTTCATTCTTATGCCTCTTAGCCCATTAACAGAAGAAATTGTTTTGGCAGTTTTCTCCCCTGCCCTAACTGACAAGAAGCAGTAAGTAAGAGAGGTAGCGCAGATATCTCTTGCTTCTCTGATGCTGGCCCTGAGCTGTCAGGTCTCCTGCTGGTTTGGCTCCTCTGCAGCAAAGAACTTGTCCAGCAATCCCTGTTTCATCTGCTCTGCCTCAAGGCAGGCACAAGGGGGGCTCTTAGGCTGTCTCTGGAGTTTGTGATCAGGGAAGAAGGTAGCTTCTGATGCTGCAGCAGCACTGTTTATCAGGCTCTGTGGAGAGATTTCCTCCTTCCTCTGCACTGTTCCATGTATGCCTTTGGCTTTCTGATGGCAAGCATGGCTCTCTGCTGCCAGCTTGACCCTTGTTGTGCCTCATACTCAGTAGTTGGGTTCCGATTGTGGTTCTTATCCTTTTCTACTTCGAGGTTGCTGCCTTGCTCCTTGGTTTATTTTCTGTTCTCTGAACTTAAAAATGGGCTACTGCTGTACTTTAGTGTTTTGCATGAGAGATGGCCTGGGTCTGGTCCTGTCATGCACACAGGAGCAGTTGTGGCAGGCTGGATATGGAGAGCCTGTTTGAGGCAATGACCATTGGATGCACAAAATGGCCATGTGCTATTAGCTTTTTTTTTTTCTTTTTTGTGTTTTGTTTTTTTGGGGGGATTGGGGGGGGGGGGAGGGGCAGGGTAGCAGTAACCAAGGACTTCTGCAAAGAGGCTTAAATGTAGATTGTGTGGCAGAAGGGTGTCCTAGGCTTTTGGGCTGAGCCACACTGGCAGGAGTTGTGCAGGGCCTGGGTGGTAGGAGTTTCAGCCCTAAAGCCTGGCAGATCTTGGAAGGCTTCATCAACCTGGATATATTTAAAGGGAGACAGGTGAGGTGAGTCTCATCTCAAAATGGCAGGATAGGACTATCCATGAAAGGGGGGCTTGTGCATAGCAATGGGGAGAAAAATGCTGAAATTGGGAACACTGGTTAAGTAGCTGTGGTAGGAGGACATGTGAGCCCTTGGGGAGGATGAGTAGCCCCTTCTCAGGTGCTCTGTCTTACTTTAGAGTTGTCTGCCTGCCAACACTGTTCTTGCCCTGTCCTTATGCCATCTCTGTTCTGCAGATAAAATCCTGGCTACTGTTTCCTCCTACAGCAGTAGGGTTGAGGATACCTTGTCCCTCTCACAGGCAGACTCCTAGGGGCCAAAAGAGCCAAGCAGGAGGGCTGGCACTTCCTCTGTTCCACACCAGCCCTTTTGGAGGATAACTGGCACCTGGAAAGCTTTACTCCATGGCTGCTTTCCTGCCTGCACTTCTCCCTGCTGCTCTGTCCCTCCAAGCAGGGCAGATGCAGATGCTGGCTTTGCTTTTTTTGTGTCCTACCTGTTTATCAGTACAATCCCAAGAGAAGAGATAGTTCCAGCCAGGGTGGGAACCAGAAAGCAGCCACTTTCACCCACCTAGGATGGTTCTGCACCAATGCCAGGAGCTCTCCAAGTGCTGGCTTCAGCTCTGCTAGTGGATGGATTTCTTCCCTGCCAGTTTGGGGGTGTGTCACTCCACAAGCCCCCAGCTCCTCCACCCTGCTGTCACCGTGTGCTGTGGAGGCTGGAGCAAGCAGGACATGGGATGGTAGGGGGCGGCCCAAACCTTTTCCTGCCACATCCTAATTGCAAATGCTAATTAAATCCATCAAGAGGATGGGAAATCCTCATCTTTTCTCCTGCCACCTTTGGAACATGGCTCTGGATAGGGACAGCACCCACTGAGAGCATCTGTCCTGTGCTGGAGCTGTGTAAACCTGCTAGGGGGACTGAGGGTATCCCCCAAATCACTATCTGCAGCAGCCAGGGAGGTTGGCTAGGCCCAACCCTATGAACCTTTACCTTTATCAGCCCCAGAAAAACAGGCACCACCAGGGACTAGGTTTGGCCCCAGCCTGTGCCCTTTTCCAGGGACTATCCCTGCAGCAGAACCCCTCTGGTAGCTTCATGGGCAAGAGCCTTCCTGTGCTACCCTCATCCCCTACCCACCACCTTGCTGGGGAGGCTGGGCAGCCCCAGAGGTGCTGGCAGATGGAAGGTACTGTCATCTGGGGCTTGCCCTGGATGGAGCACGCTTAGCAAGGTGGGCAGCTGAGGGCAGCCCCTTTCATCACTCATGCTTGGCATCTCCTTGTGGCCCCAGAGCTACAGCCAGGCCCCACAGAGGACCATGTGTGGCCCAGTGATGTTGTCTGCAAGATCCCTGGCCAAGGTGTTGGTGTTAGAGGATGGTTCCTCACCCAAGAGAATGGAGTCCTGCAGCACCCCAAAACTCTTACGGGCTCAGCATGGTTCCTGTCCTAGTCTAGGTTATCTTATGGGCCATCTCTATGGGCATTCCTGTCCCATGAGTATCGCCTTCCCATGGCATTGTCCCAAAGGCATTCCTCCATTACAGGTATCACTTCCCCCATGGACATGCCCTCCCAAGTGCCATCCCCTGCCCCATGGGTGTTCCTGCTCCAAGAATATCCCCTTCCCATGGCCATCTCCTGCCCTATGGGCAACCCAGGCAAGACTGCCAGCCCCCATGATTGGGGGGGGTTGGGCTAGCTCTGCCTCTCCCTGTGCCCCTAGTCTGCCCAGCCAATTAGCCATTCACAGCCCTGTCTGCTGTGTGGGTTTCAGGGTCAAGTTGTTACAGGGTGCTTTCATTGCCCTTTCTCAGGCAGGAGCTTGGGGCTGTGAGCCATTTAGGGTTTGGCAGCCTCTGCCCATGGGTTTTTGTTTACAGTGCCTGACCTTTCAGCTGCTCCGGCTTGGCACCTTACGAGCAAACATTTTTCCCGTTATCAATGGGAATGGCTGACATAGAATCATAGAATAGTTAGAGGTTCCAACCCCCCTGCCATGGGCAGGGACACCTCACACAAAACCATGTCACTCAAAGCTCCGTCCAGCCTGGCATTGAACACCACCAGGGAAGAAGCATTCACAACTTCCCTGGGCAGCCCACTCCAGTGCCTGACCACCCTATCAGTAAAGAATTTCTTCCTTATATCCAATCTAAACTTCCCCTGTTTAAGTTTTAACCCGTTACCCCTTGTCCTGTCACTATAGTCCCTGATGAAAAGTCCCTCCCCAGCATCCCTATAGGCCCCCTTCAGATACTGGAAAGCTACTATGAGGTCTCCACGCAATCTTCTCTTCTCCAGGCTGAACAGCCCCAACTTTCTCAGCCTATCTTCATACAGGAGGTGTTCCAGTCCCCTGATCATCCTCGTGGCCCTCCTATGGACTTGTTCCAACAGTTCCATCTCCATTTTATGTTAAGGACACCAGAACTGCACACAATGCTCCAGGTGAGGTCTCACGAGAGCAGAGTAGAGTGGTATCAAAAGAACCACACAGCTTGCTGTCATCAGCAAACTTGCTGAGGGCACACTCAATCCCACTGTCTGTGTCACCAGCAAAGATGTTGAACAAGACCAGTCCCAACACCAGTCCCTGAGGGACACCACTTCTTACATTACTGGTCTCCAGCTGGAGATTGAGCCATTGACCACAACTCTTTGCGTGTGGCCATCCAGCCAGTTCTTTATCCACTGAGTGGTCCACCTATCAAATTCATGTCTCTCCAATTTAGAGACAAGGATGTCATGAGGGACAGTGTCAAATGCTTTACATAAGCCTAGGTAGATGACATCAACTGCTCTGCCCCTGTCCATCAGTTCTGTAGCCCCATCACAGAAGGCTACCAAATTGGTCAGGCAGGATTTCCCCTTAGTGAAGCCATACTGGCTGTCACCAAGCACCTTGTTGTTTTTCATGTACCTTAGCATACCTTCCAGGAGAATGTGCTCCAAGATTTTGCCAGGCACAGAAATGAGACTGACTGGTCTGTAGTTCCCTGGGTCATCCATTTTCCCCTCCTTAGAAATGGGGGTTATATTTCCCTTTTTCCAGTCGTCAGGAACTTAACCCGACTGCCATGGTTTTTAAAATAAAATGGACACTGGCTTAGCAACTTCATTCACCAGCTCCTTCAGGACCTGTGGATGGATTTCATCAGGTCCCATGGACTTGGGCACATTCAGGTTCTGAAGATGGTCTCAAACCATATTCTCTCCTACAGTGGGCCTAGGGTCTTCATTCTCACAGTCCCTGCGTCTGCCTTCCAAGACTTGGGTGGTGTGGTCAGAGCCTTTGCTAGTGAAGACTGAGGCAAAGAAGTCTTTAAGAATCTTAGCCTTCTTCAAATCCAGGGTAGACAGTTCTCCTGATAATTTCTGGAGGGGGCCCGCATTGTCCCTAGTCTGTCTTTTATTTGCAATGTAATTATAGAATCCCTTCCTGGTATCTTTCACATCCCTTGCCAAGTTTAACTGGGCCTTAGCTTTCCTAACCTGGTCCCTAGCTTCCCAGACAACATCCCTGTATTCTTCCCAGGCCTCCTGTCCTTGCTTCCACCTTTTATAAGCCTCTTTATTCCTTCGAATTTTCCTCAGCACCTCCTTATCCATCCAAGGAGGTCTCCTGATCCTCCTGCCGCACTTCCTTCTAGTTGGGACGCAACACTCCTGAGCTTGTAGCAGGTGATCCTTGAATATCAACCAACAGTCTTGGGCCCCCCTGCCCTCAAGGGCTATATCCCATGGAACCTTAATAAGCAGGTTCCTGAAGAGGCCAAAGTCTGCTCTCTTGAAGTCCAGGGCAGTGAGCTTGCTGCATGCTCTTCTCACTGTCCTGAAAATTTCGAATTCGACCATCTCATTATCACTGCAACCAAGGCTACCCTGGAGTGTCACATTTCCAATGAGCCCTTCCCTGTTGGTGAGCACAAGGTCAAGCATGACACCTCTCCTTGTTGGGTCCTCTGTTACCTGCAGAAAGAAATTGTCTTCCACACAATCGAGGAACCTCCTGGATTGCTTATGCCAGGCCATACCATAGCTCCAACAGATGTCAGGGTGGTTGAAGTCCCCCATGAAAAAAAAAGGGCCTGCAAGCATGAGGCTGTTCCTATAAGTCTATAGAGTGCTTGATCCACAGATTGCTCTTGATCAGGCGGCCTGTAACAGATTCCCACAGTAATGTCTCCCACAGCTGTTTTCCCTTTAACCCTGACCCACAAACTCTCTGTTGACTGCTCACCTGTCCCCAGACAGAGTTCCATACTCTCCAGCCTATCCCTAACATAAATAGTAACTCCCCCTCCCTGTCTGCCAGGCCTGTCTTTTCTAAAGAGCCTGTAACCTTCCATTCCAACACTCCAGTCATAGGTATCACAGAAACATGGTGGGATGGCTCCTATTATATCATATCCCCATAGATGTGCACACAGCTCTAATTCCTCTTGTTTGTTCTCCATGCTACAGGTGGTTGTATAGAGGCATCTGAGCCGAGCTCCAAATGAAGCCGGCTCGTTGGCTGGAGCAGCTGGAATAGCTCTACATTGCTCCGAGCATTTATTACAGGTGCTGGCAACTGACTGGGTGTTTTGGGACAGAATAATGCCCCCCTCCCTCAACACATCTAGTTTAAACCATCCCTGACCAGTCTGGCAAGACTCCTACCAAAACCACTCTTCCCCTTCTTTGTCAGACCAGCTGCACTAGCCCCCAGTAGGCCTGGCCTCCCAAATTGAGGCCCATGTTCTAGATACCCAAACCCCTGACTATGGCACCACCCTTCTAACCACTTATTAACCTGGCCAATCCTCCTAGCCTTTTCAAGGTCCTCCCCTTTATCCCGGAGAATTGATTAACAGACAATCTGAGCTCCAGAGCCCCTAACCACCTCTCCCAGGGCTCTGTAATCCTTTATGTTCTCCAGGTTACTGTTATCTATATCACTAGCACCCACATGAATCACTAGAAGTAGATAATAGTCAGTGGGACTTATTAAAGCAGGCAGCCTCTCTGCAACATCCCTGATCCATGCCCTTGGTAGGCAACACATCTCCCTTGAGACTGGGTCAGGCAAACAGATAAGTGCCTCTGTTCCTTTCAAAGTAGAGCCCCCTACCACTATGACCCACTGCTTTTTCCTTGCGGCACCATTAGAGATCTTTAGCAGTGTACCAGCTGGTTGTTTCTGGTGCAGGTGTTTCCTCATTAGCTCCTTGCAAAACTGCAAAGCAGTTCTGGGTGGGGCAACAGATTTAGGAGGAAGCCCCTTGCTTTTAGTTGTCCTCTTCCTCCTTTTTTTGTTACAATTTACCAGCTTCCCGGGTTAGCGGCCTCCTTCCCTCCATGAGCTACAATGGATGCTTGAGGCCCCTGCACAGTTTGGGCCTGGAGCAAGCATTCCTGCTTCATCTCAGCTTCTCTGACATCTTTTATCCAATTGACAGCATCCCACAGCTCAGCCACCTGCTGTGGGAGGACCTCCACCAGGGAGCACCAAGTGCAGCCCTGCTCATTGTGCACCCTCACCTCACAAGACCAGTGCAGGCACTCTACACGCTGAGCTCTGCACTGCAGCTTTCCCTCTCTTCAGCTCTGTCTGGGTGCCTACACTGGCTCTTGCAGGGGCAGCCAGAGCAGAGCTTCCAGACCAGGCCCTGGTCGTACAGCGAGTGCTCAACATCCCGTGCAAACTGCCTCCACCAGCCCTGGCCGCTCACGCTCCCTGGTGCAGGTTTTTAACTAGTCAGGGCTGGTACCGCTCTTTGTGGCACCCCCACCATGAGTCACCTGCTTGTGTCAGCTGAGCTGCCAGCTCCTGGGAAAGTCCTGTCAAGTACTTGTGGCTCCCTCGGTGGCTCTTGCCGCTCTGAGTTGAGGCTCCTGAATGCTGAGCTTCCCCCCACTTAGGTGTTGAAGGCATTCTCTCTCGAGCTACTCACCACAGCAGTTGACTGGCAATAGCTGATGATGCCCAGTTTAAATCTGCTGCGGCCCCTCCTGGCTCCGCCCCCTGTGAGTCAGCTGCTCGCGTCAGCTGAGCTGCCAGCTCCTGGGCAAGTTCTGTCAAGGACTTGAGGCTCCCTCAATGGCTCTTGCCGCTCTGAGTTGAGGCTCCTGGATGCTGAGTTTCCCCCCGCTCAGGTGTTGAAGGAGTCCTCTCTCGAGCTACTTGCCTCAGCAATTCAATGTGATGTGTGCCACTGCTTCCTGACCAGCCCCAGGGCCCCTCCAAGAAAGCTGGGCACCAGTGTGTCTCCAGCCCCCTTGGGCAGCCTCTGTCGGTGAGGAGCCCCCCTTCACTGTATCATCCCTGGCTATACCACCTCACCACTCACAAATACTCCTTGTCTAGTGCCCACTCCTGTTCCTGGTGTCAGCCACATCCTGGAAGCCCCAAGGGGATGCAGAGTCCTTATGTGGTTCCCCCAGTGCCAGTAGGGGCCAAGCCCCTTCCCTGGCCCTGCTGCCTGTGCCTAGCATCTCCCATCACAATACACCCCAAGGAGGTATACAGACGTTAAAACAAACAAGCAAAACACCCAAAAAATCCACAGCCCTCCACTATAAAATATTTAGGTCTCATTGAAACAGAAAAACAAAACAGCTTGCATCTGTATGCTGCCCTGTCTTCTCACTCTCCAGCAGTGTCCACCAGGTTTCTCTACGTCGAACTCCACAGGTACTAGCAGAGGGAATCAGTGGCATACCCTCACCAGTCAAACCAGGCAAGAAATTAAGCAGTGTCTTGATTCGGAGAAAACTCCAGGAACTCGCCAACAAAGTTTTAAGTTGAGAAGCAGGTATTCTTTATTGTGGCGCTGGGAGACACAGGGGATAGCTCCTCCAAGCATGTCTCCCCAAGCATCAACCAGGCTGTGATTATATTGTACTTAAACATACATATCCATTAGATTACATACATTACATCATACTTTAGAGAATGCCTCCTGTATGCATACAAAAATGTGGTAGTGGGCTTTCGGACCCCTGGTGGTTATTTCTTCATCACTTTGTTTTAGGATCGTTGTCATATCAGTAACCACCAGGTGGTTCTAGCAAAGCTTATCTTAGTAATTTCCTTTTCTCTATGGTGGCTAACAAAGCTTAACATTCTTGAGGTTACTTATTTTCAACTCTATTCTTCAGTCAACCCCTTTCTTCAATCCCCCCTTTTCTTGTCCTATTGCAAATTCTTTTGCAACTGAATTATTTCATTTTTATTTAAAATTTCCTGAAGTATTTCCCTGTTTCTACTTGATGATTAATTTTGTTTCTCTTCCATTCGTCATAGTTCGTCATGGTTTGTTTGCAACACCAAAAGGAGCGTTGGACTATTATACATGTAATTACAACCATTCCTATTATTACAAATACAGTAAAAAACCAACTGTCTCAACCAGGAGAGACTGGGTACCCATGATGTAAATTTTTCCCAAATTTCCTCAAATCCCCATAAGGTGTTGTCCTGCACCACCTCATGAAATATTTTAACTTGTTTCCACATTTCCTTTAGATCAGTAGTAATTCTTCCACTTTGATCTATATAGGGACAACAGCTATCATTGATTACAGAACAAACTCCTCCTTGGGATGTTAACAGGGTATCTGTCCTGGGTTCAGCAGTAGCAGTCATTTTTCTCCTTCTAAGTAGCTGGTGCAGCACTGTGTTTTGACTTTCGGCCTGGGGACAGAGCTGATAACACAAATGTTTTAGTCTGACCAAGGACTTTGTGAGTCTCATGCTCTGCCAGGGACGAGGGGAGGCCGGGAGGAAGCAGAGACAGGACACCTGACCCAAACTAGCCAAAGAGGTATTCCATACCACAGCACGTCATGCCCAGGGAGGTAACTGGGAGTTACCCGGAAGGGTATGGGCTCTCTTCGGGGGGGGTCGAACTTGTTTGGCAGGTGGTATTGTATTCTCTTCCCTTGTTATTTTCTCTTATCATTATCATTGGTGGTAGCAGTAGTCATTTATGTTATACCTTAGTTACTGGGCTGTTCTTATCTTAACCCATGGGAGTTACATTCTCTCAATTCTCCTCCCCATCCCTCCGGGAGCAGGGTGGGGTAGGGGGTGGGGGGAAGGAAAGAAAGAGGGAGAGGAGGGGGGAGTGAGTGAACGAGCTGTGTGGCTCGGTTTAAACCACGACAGTATCTAATGCCATTCGATTTTGGGACACTACTTTAGACAGGCTCGTTATTTCTTCTTGTAATGCTAGAATAGCATCAGCAGTTTGATTTTCCATTTCCTCAATTGCAGCTGAGATATTTATAATCACTTTTTCTAATTTGCTAACACCTAGAGATGGAATAAGCCATCTAACAAAGCTATGGAAAGCAGTGTTTCATTCTGCTATGGGATTATATCATTGTTTGATTCTTTTAATAAAACTCTGAACCCAGGTTCCAGAGGGATGAATGTCAATTACTGTAAAGTTTGGAACCACTACACCTAGTGTACATGTCCCTTTCCAGTTAGGAGGCAAAGCCTTATAGGCATTTTCTCCACATAACTGTCGTGGTTTAAACCCAACTACAAACCTCGTTCGCTCACTTCCCCCCCTTCTTGCCCTCCCCCTGCTCCTGGAGGGACAGAGAGGAGAATTGAAAAGAATGCAACTCCCACAGGTTGAGATAAGAACAGTTTACTAACTAAGGTTACTAACACAAACCACTACTGCTACCACCAATAATAATAATGATAAAGGAAATAACAAGAGGAAAGAATACAACACCTCAACACCAGCCAACCAATAACTCGCCCCACTCCCCCCAGCCAAGCACCGACCGATACCTCCTCCAACCCTGCAGTCCCAGCCCTTCCGGGTAACTCTCTGTTACATCCTGGGCATGACGTGCTGTGGTATGGAATACCTCTTTGGTCAGTTTGGGTCAGGTGTCCTGTCTCTGCTTCCTCCCAGCCTCCCCTCATAAATGGTAGAGCATGAGGCTCAGAAAGTCCTTGGTCAGACCAAACATTTGAGCAGCAACTGAAAACATCGGCGTTATCAGCACTGTTCCCAGGCCAAAAAAGCAAAACATAGCGCTGCACTAGCTACTAAGAAGGAGAAAAATAACTGCTACTGCTGAACCCAGGACAGTATCCACCCCTTATTCCATACCATTCACGTCATGCTCAGATCCCACATTTTCAATATACTATCACTCTTCTCTCAGTGCACTCTTATCTTAGTGCATGGACCAGTCCCTATAAATCTGCTGAGTTCATCTGGTACATGATGTCAGGCTCCATCTCTTGTAACAGTCTCTCAGAGCAGGAGAGTCTGTGTGTAGCGTTCACACTCGTGAATAACCTGGGCAATAGTGTCCATTGCTAAGTCCACCCCTCGATCATGAGTCCATCTCTATGTCACATCTCTGCTCTGATGGCCTAAAGTGCCATGGGCCCACCAGGCTCAAAATAATTCACTGTCCCCTTCAGCAGTTTCTGCAGCTTGTTGCTGGGGACTCTGTACAGCTGCCTTCCATCTCCAATGCTTCCAAAGCACTGGAGGGGCCCAGTGGACCAGATACTCGCTCATACTGTCCCACACACCCTGCCACTCATGACTGTCCAGCCTTGGGGAAAATCTCTTGGTCCTCCCATATTGTTGTCTAACCCCAGACAAGAAGCAAACCTGACTCTGCTTAACTTCTGAGATCAGACAAAATGGTTGTGGGTAGAACACACTCTGTGTGTGTGCCAACATGCTGATCCCCATCACAACCAGCAGGCAGGTCCCAAGGGTACCCAAAGGCCATTCAAACCCTTCAGAACTCTCCGATGACGCTGCTGTACTTGTCCCTGGGGCTGGTGCAGCTGCTGTGCTTGCCGGCTCTCCCACCACCAGCTTCTCTCTTCCTGGGCGCAGCTCTTCCTCCTCTGCCTTGCTGGGAAATCCTGCCTGGGCTCCTGCATCCTCCTGGGGCTCGGCGGGCGGCTGCCGGGGGACGCTCTCGGCCGCAGCGGGGCTGGGCTCGGCCGCAGGGCTCGGCTCCTCCGCAGGGCTCGGCTCCTCGGCCGCTTCCTCCCGCTGCTCGGCAGCCGCCTTCCTCCAGGCCTCCGGCCCCGCTCCCGCCGCCGCCTGGTCCCCGGGGCCGCTCCCCCTCGGCTCCCCGCAGCCTCACAAAGAGGGAGGCGAGGACAAGGGCCAGGGCGGTGAAGAGCAGCGGGACGGCCGGGTACAAGTCCACGGCCACGGCCATGCCTCCCTGCTGCCGGAGCCCACACGTATTACAAGTCATTGCCATAAAGTACAGTGAGACAAGAACCTTAGGCAAAGCCCCACACTTGATAAACACTAACACAGCAAATACCAGCTCTAAGTAATGTACAGCATTCTGAAACTGTGAGAGCAAGAGAAAAAGCTTTGAAAGCCAATAAATCAGCATTGTGACAACTATTAATCCGATCATTTCTGTCATTATCTCAACCCCTTGCCCCACGTTGGGTGCCAAAAATGAACTGTCGTGGTTTAAACCCAACTACAAACCTCGTTCGCTCACTTCCCCCCCTTCTTGCCCTCCCCCTGCTCCTGGAGGGACGGAGAGGAGAATCAAAAAGAATGCAACTCCCACGTGTTGAGATAAGAACAGTTTAGTAACTAAGGTATAACACAAATCACTACTGCTACCACCAGTGATAATAATGGTAAAGGAAATAACAAGAGGAAAGAATACAACACCTCAACACCAGCCAACCAATAACTCGCCCCACTCCCCCCAGCCAAGCACTGACCGATACCTCCTCCAACCCTGCAGTCCCAGCCCTTCCGGGTAACTCTCTGTTACATCCTGGGCATGACGTGCTGTGGTATGGATACCTCTTTGGCTAGTTTAGGTCAGGGGTCCTGTTTCTGCTTCCTCCCAGCCTCCCCTCATAAATGGCAGAGCATGAGGCTCAGAAAGTCCTTGGCCAGACCAAGCATTTGAGCAGCAACTAAAAACATCGGTGTTATCAGCACTGTTCCCAGGCCAAAAGATCAAAACATAGCTCTGCACTAGCTACTAAGAAGGAGAAAAATAACTGCTACTGCTGAACCCAGGACAATAACCAATACCACCCTTTCCCTTCAGGAACATTCCAATAACCAGTGAAAGGTTTTCGAAGGTGAAGTTGCATTGCCCAGCTGCAATATGGGTAATTTCCTACTGATATGTTGCCTTAAGAGTTTTGTTAGGGGTTACACATTTAACTTCTGACATATTTGAGGCTTGTATACTTAAAACCTGTAAATTTGTATGGCTCTTGTCAGTATAAACAGGATCTCTCCAGAATCTATTCCAATTTTTCTTAAAGGGGATAGGGAGGCCAGTTAAAGGAATACCCAGTCTCTCTCCTGATTTAGGTAGCTAAGTACAGATCCAACAATCACTCCCGTTTAAGACATTAGTAACATTTTGTATCAATCTCAGATATAGATTTTGATTCCATGCTTCTACACCTATTATTATACAAGTCCAAATTATGATCAATGTAGTCTCATATGTGTGGGTCCTGAAGACTCAAAGCGCCATACTTTTTCTCGGTTCTGATGTGTTTCTGGTTCTGGTGCCTTCCTGATTCTTGAGTAATGTATCCAAGCAGGCTGTTCCTTATCTTCACTGCTGTAAAGGTAGTCAGTAATACCTGGTATGGTCTACTCCTCCCCCTAGAAGGGGATCACCTGCAAAATTCTTAATAAAAACCCAATCTCCTGGCTTAAAAGGATGAATCAGATAATCTAAACCTCTCGCTCTTGTCCCTAATATTCTCTTATTTATTTCTTCTAATTGTTTTCCCAGATTGATCAGAAACTGTCAGAAACAGCCTTCTCCCACTTCCTGAAGACTTTCTCCTTTAAACTGGGACTGATGTGGTCTTCCATATAAAATTTTGCACGGGCCAGCCTCTTCTTTCGACCGAGGTTTAGTTCGAATTCTTAATAGAGCCAGTGGTAAGGCTTGGTACCAATATAAATTCGTTTCCTGACATATTTTACTAATCTGTTGTTTGATCAGATGGCTCATCTTTTCTACTTGCCCACTGGCCTGAGGCCTGTATGGAACATGTAGTTGCCAATCAATTTCTAATTTTTTTTTTTTTCTTGTAACAATTGTGCACTGAAATGTGAGCCTCGGTCGGAAGAACTTGCCACTGGTACTCCAAAACAAGGTATTATATTATTTAATAATGTTTTAATTACTTCTCTTGCATTATTTATCCCACAAGGGAATGCTTCTGACCACCCTGAAAAAGTATCTGTCAATACCAACAAATATCGATAACCTCCTTTTCTAGGTAATTCAGAAAAATCTATTTGCCACTGTTGTCGCAGATAATTCACTTTTCCATTTGTCCCTACCCAATTCCTGTTTTCAGTCTTAGGGTTATTTTTAAGACGTAGTTGACATTGTTTTGTCACTAATTGCACTATGGTATAGAAATTTCTTCCTATGATCTGTTTGTTTAAATGTTTATACAAGGCATTACTTCCCCAATGAGTTTTGTTATGTTCTTCTTGTATCAATTTCCATAATTGAGTATAGGGGATCACTACTCACCCATCAGGTATTTTTATCCAACCCTTTTCATTTTCCTGTCCTTCCAAGTCTTCAATTAGTTTCATATCTTCTTTAGAGTACCTAGGTTTATTTTGCTCAATTACCAGTTTACCGGCAGGAATTAAGGACATCACCTCAATTCTTTCTGTTGCTGCTGCCCGTTTAGCCTCATGATGAGCCAAATTATTTCCAGTCTCTTGATCAGAGTTACTTCTTTGATGTCCTTTGCAATGTATGATAGCCACTTTATTGGGTAATTGTACAGCTTCTAACAATTGTAGAATTTCCATTACATATTTAATTTGTATTCCCTGGGTATTTAAAAGTCCTTGTTCTTTCCAAATTGCTCCATGTGCATGAACTACACCAAAGGCATATTTGGAATCAGTTCATATGTTTATCCACTTGTCCTTTGCCAACTCCAAGTCTCTAGTCAGGGCTATTATTTCTGCCTTTTGTGCTGAGGTGTTAGAGGGCATGGTTTAATGGTTTAGCTTCTATTACCTTTGAAGTTGTAGTTATGGCATATCCTGCTCTTCGTTTACTGTCTTTAACAAAGCTGCTGCCATCGGTGAACCAGGAATCTGCACCCTCCAGAGGCTCCTCCTTCAGATCTGGTTGGCTTGAATATACTGTCTCTATAGTGGCCAAGCAGTCATGAGTCAATGGTTCAGTAGGGGTTTCCTGAAGGAAAGATTCTAGGACTGTTGATACTGCATGTGATACTGACACGGTGATCTTTTGTCCCAGTGTAAATTTTTGGGCCTCTTGGATGTTTAAGGTAACTGCTGCCACTGCTCTCAAGCATCCAGGCCAGCCTTTACTTGGTTCATCCAGTTGTTTTGAAAAATAGGCCACTGCTCTTTTATAAGGTCCCAATCTTTGAGCCAAAACCCCCAAGACTATTCCCTGTTTCTTATAGGAATATAGCCAAAAGTGTTTAGTGATGTCTGGGATCCCCAGAGCTGGAGCTCTCATGAGTTCTGTCTTTAAACTTTTAAACGCTTCTTTAGCTTGATCTGTCCATTTTAGAAAGGTTGGACTTTCTTTTAGCAGCTCATATAAGGGTCTTACCAGAACACCATAATCATGGATCCAGAGTTGACACCATCCTGTCTTTCCCAGAAATGTCCGGATATCTTTAACTGTGGATGGTCGTGGTGTTTGACAGATTGCTTCCTTCTGAGCTGCTCCAAGTTCTGGTTGTCCTCCTGTTATTTTGCATCCTAAATAAGACACTCAACTTCGAATTAGTTGAGCCTTCAATTTAGATACCTGGTATCCATTTAGCCCTAGAAAGTTTAACAATTCTACAGTCCATTGTACACATTCTCAGTTTCTGTAGCAATTAACAGGTCATCAATATATTGTAGTAAAGTGCCTGTCTGGGTGGGTGCTTCCCAGGATTCTAATCCTTGTACCAATTGATTTCCGAAAATGGTCAGACGATTTTTTTAAATCCCTGAGGTAACATCGTCCAAGTGAGCTGTGTCTTTCTTCCTGTTTCAGGGTTTCCCCATTCAAAAGCAAATAAATTTTGACTTTCTTTGGCCAGGGGCAGACAGAAAAATGCATCCTTTTAAGTCCAGAATGGTAAACCACTTCTGATTATTGTTCAATTTAGTCAATAAGGTATACGGATTTGCTACTACTGGATGAATATCCTCTGCTGTTTTGTTGATTGCCCTGAGATCTTGAACTAATCTGTAACTTTTCCCATCAGATTTCTTTAATGGTAAGATAGGAGTATTATATTCTGATTCACATTCAATTAATAATCCATATTTTAAAGAAATTATTTCTTTGATTCCCTTTCCATCCTCCAATTTTAAGGGATATTGTTTCATTCTAATTGGGCAGGCCACCCTTTTATTTCTACTTTAACAGGCAAAGCATTTTTTTCGCCTTACCTGGAACTTCAGATGCCCATACTCCCAGATATACCTGATTAATGTTTTTTTCTATTTCAGGGAGGTCCTCCTGTTTCCTTTTCTGTTGAAATAAATTCAAAACTGCAATTAATTGATCGTTTTTGACTCTTAATTCCATTTTGCCTTCTTTAAATATTGCTTCTCGCCCTAATAAAGATTTTTTGGAGAATTTGGCATGTATAAAAATTCATGTATTCCCATTTGTTTTCCCAATTTATACTCTAAAGTTTTCAGAAAAAAATGCTTTTTTTTTTTTTTTTGTTTATTTTTTGTTTGTTTGTTCCTTTTTTTTTTTTTGGGTGGCCAGTAGCTCCCACATCTGTAACAAATTCTTTTCCTCTGATTTAACGTCAAAAAAGTTGCTCCTGTATCCACTTAAAAATTCCACTTTATTTCCTTTAGTCCCTTGTTTTAATTTAATCAGTGGATCTGCTATGGTAGATTCCCCAGGTCCTTGTCAGTCTAGTTCCAATTCAGTCACCGGAGCCACCCCATGGCGCTCCCCCCAGGGCAGTCTCACTTCCAACATCCAAACTCCTTACAGTATACACACTAATCCCATCCCACAGGAGAATTCAATTTCTCACCTCTGCCTGACATTCCTCCACTACCTCTACATTAGTCCCTCCACCAGTTTCTACTTGTCCCAAAGCAGCCACTGTAGCCATGCCTATAGCACGACTCAGCTCTCTCCTCTCTGCCTGTTCCCAATTCCTATACATTCTCCACACTTCTTTAACATTCTCAAGGCCTCCTGCTCTGTTGCCAGTGACAGCAACCTCTTCCTCCTTATCAATAACAGATGGGGCAGATGCAGAGCGTGCTCCTCTCGGAGGTACTTGTGATACATAATCCCACAACCTATTTTCCTGATTACTCTGTTTGGTTTTTCGGTGTTGTTTTTATTGTTAACTTTAAAAATCATTCCCCTAATATCACAGGCTGAACAACATCTCTCCATCTTAAATTTCAGTTTTTCCCTGTCCTTTTCAAAACCCAAAATTAGGGATCTAGCAGAACTATATTAATTTCACATTCTGTCTGCCACTCCGGGTGTTTTCTTAAAGTGAAAAAGATATCTGCATACATTACTTCATCCCATTTTCCCTGCCACCTTAAAAACAACATAAATTGTAACAATGTGTTACAATTCAGAGTTGCATTTTTAGGCCATTTCTCCTGATCCCCCAGAGTATAAAACAGCCATCATTGGTTACAATATTTCACCAACATTTTCTTATTTACTGAGACAAGGGGGTCACAAAATCACAAAATGGAATATATAAACCTTTAGAATCAGTTTTAAGTAATGTTAAGTTTCATGGCTTTGTAACAGTAGCAATGGAAAATTACTGAGGTGCAGGATACATAGAAAAAAAATAGAATGCAGCTAGAGAACACACTGAGCATTCTTGTACAAGATAAATTGTTATAGTTGACACAGTTTTAAGAAAAACAGTCTAGAAGAACAGGACACAGGGATAAGGAGTATCTGGGAACGGCAGGTGCCCGGGATGGGCTACAGTTAAACTAACTGATAAGTAGGAGGATAGGAGGATTATTATGTCTCTGGTGCTAACGAGCCAATTAAACTGGTATGAGCATCTACTGCGCGTGCTTCAAAGGCTGCCAGAAGTGATGAAGACTGTTGGAAGAAGTAAACGACCCTCAGAGACCACCACCACAATTCTGTATGCATGCAAGGAACTTTCTGGAAAATGACATAATATATGTATGCCCAGGGACTATATAAGGATGGCTTGTGTAGCAACAGAGAGACAAACGTTAGGAGGAGCTATCCCCCGTGTCTCCCGGCGCCGCAGTAAAGAATACCTGCTTGTCAGCTTGAAAACTTTGTTGGCAAGTTTGTTCCTGGAGTTTTCTCCAAATCAATCTGGCGACCCAGATGGGACCCTCTCTGCTCGGCTGCAGGACCCGCTGAGGACAGGGCTCCCTAGGGCCCTCGGGAATTTTTCCCGGAGGGACCCCTCGACTCATTCGGATCACTGCGGGAGCAGACAAGGACCATGTTCATAAAAGGTATTCTTTTCTTTTGTATTTGGTTGGTCTGGTAAGCGTACGCAAGGTTTGGAAGCCTTCCGTAAATCGAGGATCACCTGCTACAAGCTCAGGAGTGCTGCATCCCAACTAGAAGGAAGTGCGGCAGAAGGGCCAGGAGACCTCCTTGGATGGATAAGGAGCTGCTGAGCAAAATTCAAAGGAAAAAAGAGGCTTATAAAAAATGGAAGCAAGGACAGGCGGCCTGGGTAGAGTACAGGGATGTTGTCCGGGAAGCTAGGGACCAGGTTAGGAAGGCTAAGGCCCAGTTAGAATTAAACCTAGCCAGGGACATTAAGGATAATAGGAAGGGATTCTACAGGTACGTAGCAAACAAAAAACAGACTAGGGACAACATAGGACCCCTGAGGAAGCTTTCGGGAGAACTGGCTACACAGGATTTGGAGAATGCTGAGGTTCTGAATGACTTCTTTGCCTCGGTCTTCATTGGCAAAGGCTCTGACTGCACCAACCAGCTCTTAGAAGGTAGACTCAGGGACTGTGAGAATGAAGACTTTGGGCCCACTGTAGGAGAGGGTCTGGTCCGAGACCATCTTCAAAATCTGAACGCGCACAAGTCCGTGGGACCTGATGGAATCCATCCGCGGGTCCTGAAGGAGCTGGCAAATGAAGTTGCTAAGCCACTGGCCATCATATTTGAAAAATCATGGCAGTCAGGTGAAGTTCCCGACGACTGGAAAAAGGGAAATATAACCCCCATTCTCAAGAAGGGGAAAATGGAAGACCTGGGGAATTACAGACCGGTCAGTCTCACCTCTGTGCCTGGTAAAATCTTGGAGCACATTCTCCTGGACATCATGCTGAGGCACATGAAAAACAACAAGGTGCTTGGTGACAGCCAGCATGGCTTCACTAAGGGGAAATCCTGCTTGACCAATTTGGTGGCCTTCTATGATGGGGCTACAGAATTGATGGATAAGGGTAAAGCAGTTGATGTCATCTACCTGGACTTGTGCAAAGCGTTTGACACTGTCCCACACGACATCCTTCTCTCTAAATTGGAGAGATATCAATTTGATGGGTGGACCAATCGGTGGATAAAGAACTGGCTGGATGGCCGCACACAAAGAGTTATGGTCAATGGCTCGATGTTCGGCTGGAGACAGGTAACGAGTGGTGTCCCTCAGGGATCGGTGTTGGGACCGGTCTTGTTTAACATCTTCGTCGCTGACATGGACAGTGGGATTGAGTGCGCCCTCAGCAAGTTTGCCGATGACACCAAGCTGTGTGGTTCGGTTGATATGCTGGAGGGAAGGGATGCCATCCAGAGGGACCTTGACACGCTTGTGAGGTGGGCTGATGCCAACCTTATGAAGTTCAACCATGACAAGTGCAAGGTCCTACACCTGGGTCGGAGCAATCCCAGGCACAGCTACAGACTGGGCCAAGAAGAGATTCAGAGCGGCCCTGCAGAGAAGGACTTGGGGGTGCTGGTCGATGAGAAAATGAACATGAGCCGGCAGTGTGCGCTCACAGCCCAGAAAGCCAACCGTATCCTGGGCTGCATCAAAAGGAGCGTGACCAACAGGTCGAAAGAGGTGATCCTGCCCCTCTACTCTGCTCTTGTGAGACCTCACCTGGAGTACTGTGTGCAGTTCTGGTGTCCTCAACATAAAAAGGACATGGAACTGCTGGAACAAGTCCAGAGGAGGGCCACGAGGATGATCGGGGACTGGAGCACCTCCTGTATGAAGACAGGCTGAGGAAGTTGGGGCTGTTCAGCCTGGAGAAGAGCAGGCTGCGTGGGGGCCTAATAGCAGCCTTCCAGTATCTGAAGGGGGCCTATAGGGATGCTGGGGAGGGACTCTTCGTCAGGGACTGTAATGAAAGGACAAGGGGTAATTGGTTAAAACTTAAACAGGGGAAGTTTAGATTGGATATAAGGAGAAAATTCTTTCCTGTTAGGGTGGTGAGACACTGGAATCGGTTGCCCAGGGAGGTTGTGAGTGCTCCATCACTGGCAGTGTTCAAGGCCAGTTTGGATGAAGCCTTGTGTGGGATGGTTTAGTGTGAGGTGTCCCTGTCCATGGCAGGGGGGTTGGAACTAGATGATCTTGAGGTCCTTTCCAACCCTAACTATTCTATGATTCTATGATTCTAAATACGCATTTGGTGTGGTCCATGCACATGGTGCTATCTGGAAAGAAGAAGGACTTTTGAACACACAAGGAAAACAGATTAAACATTCTACAGAAATTCAACAATTACTAGAAGCTGTTCAGCTACCCGAAGAAGTAGCTATTGTGTACTGTAAAGGACATCAGGGTGACTCTGATCAGGAAATTGGTAATAATTTGGCCGATTTTGAAGCCAAATGAGCAGCTGAACAATCTAAAATCATGTCCTTAATCCCTGACGGCAAACTAACAATTGAGAAATCTAAACCTAGGTATTCAAAAGAGGATAGAAAATTGATTCAAGATCTAAAAGGACAGGAAAATAAAGAGTGTGGGGTTACGATACCTGATGGGCGAATTGTAACCCCCTATAACCAACTTGGGAAGTTAGTTCAGGAGGAACATAATAAAACTCATTGTGGTAGTAACTCTTTCTATAAATACTTAAACAAGCAAATTGTAGGTAGAAATCTATATACTATAGTTCAATTAGTGACAAAACAATGTCAGCCAATTCTTAAGAATAATCCTAAAACTGAAAATAGAAATCAAATTGGGACAATTGTGAGAGGAAGTTATCTGGGACAGCAGTGGCAAACAGATTTTTCTGAATTACCAAGAAAAGGAGGTTATCGATATTTGTTGGTGTTAAAGGATACATTTTCAGGCTGGCCAGAAGCATTACCTTGTAGGATAAATAATGCAAGACAAGTGATTAAAATATTATTTAACGAGATCATACCTCATTTTGGAGTACCAGAGGCAATTTCTTCAGACCGAGATTCACAATTTAGTGCAAAATTATTACAAGAAATTATCAAAAAAATTAGAAATTGATTGGCAACTACATGTTCCATACAGGCCTCAGGCCAGTGGGCAAGTAGAAAAGATGAACCATCTGATTAAACAACAGATTAGTAAAATATGTCAGGAAACAAATTTATATTGGTACCAAGCTTTACCACTGGCTCTATTAAGAATTCTAACTAAACCTCGGTCAAAAGAAGAGGCTGGCCCGTGCAAAATTTTATATGGAAGACCACATCAGTCCCAGTTTAAAGGGGAATGTCTTCAGGAAGTGGGGGAAGGCTATCTCCGACAGTTTCTGATCAATCTGGGAAAACAGTTGGAGGAGATAAATAAGAGAACAGTAGGGACAAGAGCAAGGGGTTTGGATTATCCGATTCATCCTTTCAGACCTGGAGACTGGGTTTATGTTAAGAATTTTTCAGGAGATCCTCTACAGGAGAAGTGGAGCGGGCCGTACCAGAGATTACTGACCACCTTTACAGCAGTGAAGATAAAGGAACAACCTGCTTGGATACATTATTCAAGAATAAAGACAGCACCAGAGCCAGAGAAGACATGGCAGGTCAAACCTTCAGGACCCTTGCGTATGAAATTGCGTCGGTCATAATTTGGACTCGTATGAAAACTGGCGCACAATCTTGGGACCAGAATTTATACCTGAAATTAGTGCAGAATGTCACTAAGGTTTTAATAGTAGTGACTGTTGGGTGTGTGCACTGTTGCCTAAATCAGGAGAAAGCCTGGATCTCCCATTAATTGGAGTTCCAATTCCTAACACTGTCTCATGGACAAATTTGTGGGTGAACAATAGCAATCTGTATTGGAAGGAAAGGTTAAGATTTGGAATAGTTAATCCTAATCCAGGTAATAAATATTACATTTGTGCACAAAGATGTATTACACCATAACCAAAGTAGGAGATCATGCTCGTTTAAATGCCACAGATGTAGGTCACCATTCAAATTGCAATCATGCTATTAATATAGAGGGTATCGTAGTCCAGTGGTGGCCTGTTCCTAAAGGGAAAGGATGGCATTGGTTATGAGGAGAAAATGCTTATAAGACTCTAGTCCCCAACTGGAAGGAGGCAAGCACCTTAGGTGCTGTAATACCTACTTTAATTATTATCGACAGGTATCCTTCCACAACCTGGATTAGAAGTTTTGCTAAACAGATTAAGCAAAGGTTTAACCCTACTATTGAACAGCACACTGCATTTCTTAGTTTTGTAAGAGGACTAATTCCATCTTTGGGAGTAAGTGAATTAGAGAAAGCAATTGTAAATATCTCAGCAACCATAGAGGAAATGGAAAGTAAAAACATTGATATAATCCAGGCAGAACAACATGAGATAACTAACCTATCTAAGGTGGTATTACAAAACTGAATGGCTCTAGACATGTTATTGACATCACAAGGAGGGGTTTGTTGCATAATCAGTGAAAGTTGTTGCTCCTGTATAGACCAAAGTGGCAGAATTGAAACAGATCTGGAGGAAATTTGGAAACAAACTAAGATATTTCATGAAATGGCCATGGATGACACCTCCTGGGGTTTTGAAAAAATATGGAAAGGCTTAACTTCATGGTTACCTGATCTCTCCTGGTTGAGGCAACTGGTTGCAGGTATATTGGTGTTAATTATTTTAATATTGATTACTTCTGGTATGATACAGTGTTCCCTCTGGTGTTGTTAATGATCTATGATAAATTATGAAGACTGGAAAAGCAATGAAATTAAGCACCAAGTAGAAATGGGAAATTCTTTCAAAAATACTTTTGATGGTAATGGTAATATATTAAATGTTGCAAAAGAATTTGCAAAAGGACAGAAAAAGGGGGGATTTGAGACAAGGGGGACACAAAATCACAAAATGGAATATATAAACCTTTAGAATCAGTTTTAAGTAATGTTGGGTTTGATGGCTTTGTAACAGTAGCAATGGAAAATTACTGAGGTGCATGATACATAGAAAAAAAATAGAATGCAGCTAGAGAACACACTGAGCATTCTTGTACAAGATAAATTGTTATAGTTGACAGAGTTTTAAGAAAAACAGTCTAGAAGAACAGGACACAGGGATAAGGAGTATCTGGGAACGGCAGGTGCCTGGGATGGGCTACAGTTAAACTAACTGATAAGTAGGAGGATAGGAGGATTATTATGTCTCTGGTGCTAACAAACCAATTAAACTGGTATGAGCATCTACTGCGCATGCTTCAAAGGCTGCCAGAAGTGATGAAGATTGTTGGAAGAAGTAAATGACCTTCAGAGACACCACCACAATTCTGTATGCATGCGAGGAACTTTCTGGAAAATGACATAATGTATGTATGCCCAGGGACTATATAAGGACTGCTTGTGTAGCAACAGAGAGACACACGTTAAGAGGAGCTATCCCCCGTATCTCCCGGTGCCGCAATAAAGAATACCTGCTTGTCAGCTTGAAAACTTTGTTGGCAAGTTTGTTCCTGGAGTTTTCTCCAAATCATTACTGAGCCCCCAGGAAACCCTCCCAGTTCTTTCCATTGTGCCAAAGTGCACCCTAAAGGACTCTTTTTCAAGATCTCTTCACTCTGCCAGTTTCCCATTATCAATCTTGCATTCACACGCACACACACAGGATCCCACAGACACACTCCACACAGTTACAACACGAGACAGAGACAGACTAAAACTGTATCAAACAAACAACAATTAACAGTTATAACAGTCTGTCACCAATACCAAAATCACAAGACCAAAATCATCACTATAACAAGCCACAAAATAGACACACTCCACGCAGTTACAATACTTGAAACAGAGACAGCAATTAATAACGCAGTTATAACAGTCTGTCACCAATATCAAAATTGCAAGACCAATATCATAACTATAACAAGCCACAACATAAGACAAATACCAGTAAAATCCAAAACTGTTTCTACAAGATGCCCACTGCGTCTTGTAGGACCCAGATAACAAGATACCCCCTGTTTCTTGTGGATGTATACCAAACGGACGTTAGCAGCCTGGTATATGCCTTTGCCCATGAGATTTCCTATCTCGATTTACGAAAGGCTTCCAAACCTTGCTTACTCTTACCAAACCAATTTACCAAACCAAGATGCCCCCTGCATCTTACAGACTATGCAAAAGAAAAGAATACCTTTTATGAAGATGGTCCTTGTCTGCTCCCGCAGTGATCCGAATGAGTCAAGGGGTCCCTCCGGGAAAAACTTCCAAAGGCCCTAGGGAGCCCTGTCCTCAGTGGGTCCTGCAGCCGAGCAGAGAGTGTCCCATCTGGGGTGCCAAACTGATTCAGAGAAAACTCCAGGAACAAACTTGCCAACAAAGTTTTCGAGCTGACAAGCAGGTATTCTTTATTGCGGCACCGGGAGACACAGGGGACAGCTCCTCCTAACGTGTCTCCCCCAAGCATCAACCAGGCTGTGATTATATTGTCCTTAAACATACATATCCATTAGATTACATACATTACATCATACTTTTTAGAGAATGCCTCCTGTATGCATACAAAAATGTGGTAGTGGGCTTTCAGACCCCTGGTGGTTATTTCTTCATCACTTTGTTTTAGGATCGTTGTCATATCAGTAACCACCAGGTGGTTCTGGCAAAGCTTATCTTAGTAATTTCCTTTTCTCTATGGTGGCTAACAAAGCTTAACATTCTTGAGGTTACTTATTTACAACCCTATTCTTCAATCAACCCCTTTCTTCAATCCACTCTATTCTTTAATCAACCCCATTCTTCAGCCTAACAGGTCTCCTCGCCCCTTTCCACAGGGGCTGTGTATGATACAATGTACAGCTGTACACCTAACCACGATGGGTGCCCTACACTTGATCCCTTCTCCCCAAAGACCACCCTGTTTCAAGTCAGTGGTTCCTCTTTTTAAAAAAATATTCCAGGGGCAGGGGGGAATATTTTGGCAGAGATTTTCTCACCAAGTGCTGTGGTGGAAGAGGAGCCATACAAAGCCAGATCAAATGCACTTCCCATTCTGTAGGAGCCCTTCCCAATAATAAAAAAAAATGGCATTTGGCAGAGTGGGCCAAAAAGGTAAGAACTATAAAAATTCTCATGATGGAAATCAAAAGACTTAAAAAGCCCACAGCACTATAAAACAAAGTCAGATTGCCTCATGTGCCTTCCAGCTCCACCCTAATTCCCAGAAATACCTCCTGAATTAATTGTCCCTGTAGAAAAATATATACATGTGCATTTCTCTTCCTAGTAAAATCCTGAAGGTTGAACAGAAACACTAGTGAAAACCACAGCTCTACTAACAGTTGGCTCTGCTTTTGCATCCAGGTGTGTGGTACATATGCATTTGTGCACACATGCATAGCTTGCCACTCCAGGAATCCCAAAACAGTCAGAGAAAGCCCCTTATGGAATTTATCTAATGAGCTCTCTATATATGTAATTAAAAAAAAAAAAGCAAAAAGCAAACTCAACACCATCTGAACAAGAAAGCCCCACCTAGGGCACAGGAGAGCAGACCATGGTTGGATCCTGTACTGTGGTCCTAGGTTAGAAACAGTCCAGACTGGGGGGGGGGGGGGGGGGGGGGGGGGGGGGCACTGCGGGCAGTCGCAGGCCCTCTGCCCTACGTGTGTGGGACAGTCTCCTTGGCACAGTACAGCTGGGACCCTGAACAGCAGCAAGCATCAGAGGGGAAGAGAAAACTAACAGGGGGGATGTGAGATCCTGTGGAGTCCTAGTTACTATGCCAAACCCCAACAAGTCCAGCTTCTCATGGGAAAAGCGGCCTGAAAAGAAGATGACATTAAAACCCAGAATATGATATACCTCCCCAGGCAAAGGTCCCATGCTGCTTGCTTGTGCAAGGTGGAAAAGCTGGACCTCTGAGGAAAAAGATAAAGTTTGGCAGTCAGGAGAGCCATGATGGGCAGGGCAGGAGCCTCCCCATTGCCAGAGTAACAGGCCAAGAAGGATGGGCAGGGGGTAGGTTGGATGGAAATTTTTTGAAAGTGGGTGTGTAGGCTTAAATTATAGGTTTAAACTAACAATAGTGTGTGTGGCTTTAAACTAACATAGTAAAATATAGCAAACTGTACTAACTTGCTAACACGTAGAGAGAAAGGAATGTTTGGCTGACGGGGGAAGGAACATCACAGGACCGATAACAACTAAGGAGACAGTAAATAAGACCAAGGATGTCAGCCTTCAAGATAGCAGAGTGGCACCCAACATGGAGAGACTGGAACAGAACAGAAGCAAGGACATATCAACTGCTAACTCAGCACTAGGATCTTGCGAGCATGTGTAAGCACTGAGGTCATTCAGTAAACACAGTGAGGTAGACTATCGATGACCACCAAAGACCCCCACTCAGCAAGAAAGCACATGTGTAATTAAAATTAAAATATAGTAATTAGTTCCTGAGAATCTCATGAATATGTAAATAATTTCTTAGAAAAGCTGTGAATATGCATGAGTACGCTAAATATAGAACTGCTGCCAGCAAGTAACAGGTGCACTCACCTTTTGCGAAACTATTTGTGTGTGCACCCAGCTCTGCAATAAAGAATGCCTGCTTTCTAAAAGTCCAAATTGAGTCTTAGTCACCTAATTATGTGATTTAACATATATATAGGACTCTGATATTCCCAGGATCCATCCTCAGCCCAGGAGGTGGGATCATAGTATGCAGTAGTTTGCTCTGGGGGCCACTGATCATCTTTCCAGTTTCCAATCTGTAGGTCCCTTTTTGCTTGGACGTTTCAGATGCATCAGAATAGACTGGCACCCTAATTGTTTCCCCCTGCGTATTGGTAATAAAAAGAAACTTGGCTGGATGGTTCCCAAAACACATGTTCCGGTCCAATTCCCGGGTAATTCAGAGTATGCATATCTACCACAGATCCAATATAGTCCTTCTGGAGCTTCCCACTTATCCCCAGGATTCTTACTTTAAATCCAATTTTCCCTCCATCTGCATTATCTGAAGGATGGCCCCAAGTTGTTCATTTTCTTACTGTTTCATTCCAAATTCTACTGTTTTCACAAGTTAAATCCCCCCCTGGCTTTTTCCCTTGTCTCCCAGGGGGCTTTTGCCAACAGTTTTGACCAATGATACTCGTAGGTAGTGCCCATTGTTTCGCTCTCTGGACTTTGCTTGAGTTCCATATATCATTGTTAGTAATATTAAGTTCCTTTGACTCCCAAGGCCATTGTTCCCCCATATTGGTACCCCCACAAACATGACAATTACTTATACTGAGTACTTTTGCTGTATTTTCTGCCAAGTTCCCAAAGAAATTTCTGGCAAACATGGGAATTTCATATTTGGCCCCAGTTTCCATTTCATGATAGAAAGAATGGAACAGTAGTTCCTCCTCCTTGTCCGAGTGTACAACTTCCCGGATCTTAATATAGATTAGAGCTCCTGGGCCTGAGCCAGTGCCGTCAATCTGCAGGCCAAGAGTGTGTTCGGCCATTTTCCAATCCTCATTCCAGGTTCTGGGTTTATTTATGGTTAAGTTCAGTGAGTTACACTGGTTTCTCCTGCATTTGTTTGGGGCTGTCAGTCTCTCTAGCTTCACTACCCAATGTCCTCGCTCCTGTAGTCTCTGGGTGTACTTTCCTGGAGTATAATCCGTGGACCAAATAACACAGGTCCAAGAAGTACAATAATTCCAATTCTTTGTATGGGTAGAACTTGCCACTTTATATTTGTACCTCTGAGAGGAGCACATATATTTTCAATCATGGGAGTAGGTTCGCACCCACTCCATACTTCTACATTCTCTTACCCGCTTGCCACTGTCTGTTGCTTCACAAGCATCAAAAATTACGCTTGCTGGGCCATTTATGTTGGTAATTTCAGTTCGCCCTACTACTATTCCATCTTTCCCCAGGGACTGCACTTCAACCACCATTCTTTTACTTTCACTTTAGGATCCTAACATATTATCTTGCCTTTAACATTACATCTAGCGTACTCTGTATTGTTATGGGTACACATCTCGAGCGGGGTTCCACTGCATCAATAATGGGTGTGATAAAGTTTGCGTGGTCAAGTGCCCACTCAAAGTGGTCTTTACACATTCTGCGCAATCGGAGAAGGCTCGTACTTGTGATAGAGACAGGAGCCATAAGATGATCAGAGGTCCAGTATGACATATACCTCCACCCCTCCGGCCTGTGGGGTTGCTGCCCACAGCTGAGGTATGTTTATGCTTCTCGGTGACAGGCATAGATGCCAACCTGGGCTTGCCCTCGGCCATCTTATTTTCTCCTATTCAATTTTCATGCAAACTTTATTCCCAGACCCTTATAGTGGATTCCCACTTATCTTCAGTTACCTCCCACTCCGATGGTACCAGTAACTCCCAGCCACAGATTAGAGTAAGTATGTCAGCATACCGTAATGGTTGTCTATATTCAATTCCAGGGTGAATTCTTACGACACGTCATACAACGCAGGTGTCTATTATGGGAGCTGCAATATCACTTCTGTTTACAAGTCTTACACCAACAGAATACCCAACTAGTGTGTCTTGTATTGGGGTGTCTTAGACACGATATATAGATATATATATATATATACACACCTTGGTGAAGGCTCTCGTTCCTCTCTTACAGGATCACAAGCCAGAGCCAGTTCCCCATGTATATCTGAATAATATAATTCAGATCCCCCAAATTGGGGAATATTACCTCCCCAGGAAGAGAACCAGAGTTTCCTCAAAGTATCCCACAAGGGAATTTGAAACCAGTCATATAAGCTCGCCCTTAACCTTTTGTCTCCCTGTATTCGCGAGTTACTACCTATATATTACTACATAGTCCTCTTCTTGAGAGTCAGTTTGGTGTCACCTGGCATAGATATTACAGTCCACTCCATAGGTTCTTCCACAGGTCCTGTAATCCTGCTGGCGTGGGTCCATCCTCTTTCTCTGGTCCGGACCACAGCTTCCGTTGTCAGCAATACCTGAAAGGGACCTTCCCATTGCGGAGTTAAAGATTGCTCTCTCCAGGTCTTAATCAATACCCACTCTCTGGGATTAATGTTATGAATTTTAAAGTCTAAAGGCATCGTTTGGGGATTCCATCCTTTTGATCTTAAATGTTCCAGAATCTGAGCTATTGTGGTGATATATCTTCTGATACTCGCCTCTCCTCCTTCATAAGTAGCAGTCTCCTTTTGGGTTGTCATAAAAGGTAATCCAAACATAATTTCATAAGGAGATATCCCTAAATCTGATCTGGATTGTGTTTGAACTCATAACAATGCTAAAGGCAAACACTTTACCCAGGACACTTGGGTCTCAATCATTAGTTTAGTTAATGTTTGTTTCAAGGTTTGATTAATTTTTTCCACTCCTCCCAAGCTTTGAGGATGCCATGGGGTGTGCAATTCTCATTTTATCCCCAAGGCTTGGGTTACTTGTTGTACAATTTTTGATGTAAAATGTGTTCCCCTATCTGAGTCAATTCTGCTAATCGTCCCATATCTAGGGATAATTACTTCCAAAAGAGTTTTTGATACTGTATTTGCTGTAGCCCTGACAGCCGTAACTGCTTCCACCCAGTGAGTTAAGTGATCTACTATTACTAATAGGGACTTCCACCTCTGCACAGGAGGGAGTTCAGTGAAATCTATTTGGATGCTTTGAAAGGGCCGCATCACTAATTCACGTCCCCCGGATGTAGGTTTTTTTTTTTAACCTTTTTATTCACTCTTTGGCAAGTCATGCATTTATCAGTTATTTGGTTTGCTAACCCAAAAAATCCAATACATCCATACTTCCTTAAAAAGTGATCACATAGGGCTTGTGTGCCCCAATGAGTCTTTTGATGTATGCTTTCTAATATCTGTCTGGTCAGTGGTTTATTAAGGAGTTGCCTCCCGTCAGGGAGTTTCCATTTCCCATGTTGATCTTGTTTTCCTCCTATTTTACTCAACTCTTTCTCTTCTGACTCACTGAATTTTGGAATCTCCAATTCCTCTTCCTCAGGTAACAGAACCAACATGACTCTCTCAATTCCGTTTTCAGCTGCATTTCTAGCTTCTTGGTCTGCTAGGTTATTTCTCCTTATTTCGGGTATCATTCCTCTCTGATGTCCCCTGACATGCACTACAGCTATTTCTTCAGGTAATTTTAATGCTTCCAAGACTTCCAAGATAAGCCCTTCATGAATCAACCCCTTCCCTTTTGAATTTAAAAGTCCCCATTCTTCCCAAATTTTCCCAAAGGTGTGCACTACACCAAATGCATATTTCTAGTCAGTATAAATAGTTCCCTTCCTATGTGCTAGGTATTCTAAGGCTCTTTTTAGAGCATATAGCTCACACGTTTGGGCAGACCAATTTGAGGGTAGTTTCCCTTTTTCAATGGTTTGCATCTTTTCTCATTAACTAACGTATACCCTGACATCCTTTTTCTCTGTAGACATCTAGAAGATCAGTCCACATATATTCTTTCACCTTCTGGGAGGGCCTGTTCCATTAAATCCTCCCGAATCTTGGTCTGGTATTGTATAACTTCTAAACAGTTATGGGTTAAACCTTCTTTTTGCTCCCCATATAAAAACTGAGCAGAGTTTAGGCTTTTGTCCACCATTAATGTTAAATCATTATTATTAATTAATATCGCTTCATACAAATAAAAAGGTTTGTCCAGTGAGGGTCCAGCAAGCCCTCAGTCCTGTCTGTCAACATGTCTGTTCCCACTTGCCTGCCCGCCCCAGCACTCATCCCATGCTCAAACACAGGAGCTATGAGAGCTCCCCTCCTTTCCCCCTTGGTTTTCCCTTATTTTTTTCCTCACAGTAGCTCACCCTGCTCTTCAGCGGCTGCAGATACCTGCCTCTGCAACAGCACTTCTGTTTTAACCCTTTCTTAACTCTAAATTATATCTGCTGCTTGTTGCCAGTGACAGCAATCTCTTCCTCCTTATCAGTATCAGATAGGACAGATGCAGAGGGTGCTTCTCTCGGAGGTACCTGTGATACATAATTTTCCAACCTACCTTCTTGAATTCTCTGGGTTTGTGGGGGTTTTCTTTGGGGTTTTTTTGTTGTTGTTGTTGGGTTTTTTTAACTTTAAACATCATTTCCCCAATATCACAGGCTGAACAACATCTCTCCAGCTTAGCTTTCTGTTTTTCCCTGTCCTTTTCCAAAGCCAAAATTAAGGGATCTGGCTGAGCTATATTAATTTCGCATTCCGTCTGTCATGCTGGGTGATTTCTTAAAGTGAAAAACATATCTGCATACATCATTTCATCCCATTTTCCTTGTCACTTTAAGAACAACATCAATTGTAACAATGTATTATAGTTCAAAAGTTCCATTGAAGGGCCACTTTTCCCCATCTTCCAATTTATATAAAGGCCACCATCGATTACAGTATTTGATCAAGGTTTTCTTATTCACACTTCCTCCTGGTGGCATCCCTATATCTTTCCAATGAGCTAAAATGCAACTTAATGGGCTCTTTCTGAGAATTCCCCCACTCTGTTGTCCTTTCATTGTAATCTTTTAAAGATATATGACACGGTTAGCCCTACAACAATAACATTTTACCCAGAGTAAAAGGTATAATGGAGTGCTGCACCCACAACAGATACACCTAAATTCCAAACAGTTCTGTAAATAAACCTCTTTTCTCCCACAAAAGAGATAATATATTTTGAACAAGCAGGACACTTAGCTTGGATATACAAACTACAGTGATGACAGATAGGGCAAGGGCTAGTTCGAGCCCTGCGCCAGGGAGCTTGAACACTACTTTGACAGTTAACCCCTATATTGCTCTACTGGTTCTTTAGTTATCTCAGTCGGAGAAGGCTCGTACTTGTGATAGAGACAGGAGCCATAAGATGATCAGAGGTCCAGTATGACATATACCTTCACCCCTCCGGCCTGTGGGGTTGCTGCCCACAGCTGAGGTATGTTTATGCTTCTCGGTGGCAGGCATAGATGCCATCCTGGGCTTGCCCTCAGACATCTTATTTTCTCCTATTCAATTTTCATGCAAACTTTATTCACACACCTCATATATACCCACCAAGAACTGAGTCAGGCAAGGGGCTAATTTCCAGAATAACCTTATAGACATTACTTGGGCCACAGTGGTGACTCTCTCTCTCTGCACCCAAAATTCTTGCTTCATTTCCATTCTTTTTCCAGTCTTGTCCTATGGCTGTTCCCTTTAATTTCCCTTTTTTATAATAACAGTCTTTTTGAAATAAATTTACCAATTAATTATGGTACTAGACCTAATTCGCATCTTAATTTCACTCTTGGGATCAGGACCTGAAACTAGATCCAGAACTGGGGTTTTCTCCAAATGGACGCTGACAGCCTCCCATGGTATAGAGGCGATGACCATGCTGAGAATGCATACCAGACCAGTTTCATGATCAATGAGTCTATTGTATTAAAAGTCATTACCATGAAGTACAGAGAAACAAGAACCTTAGCCTAGGCCCCATAGCCGATTAAACACTAAAACAGCAAACACTAGCTGAAAATAAGATATGACTTGCTGATACTCTTGACACCAAGCATAAGAACTCCGAGAACAAATATATCAAAATTGTAACGAGTGCCTATTAATCTGAAGCAATGACTGCTTATCCCAAATATGCTTAGACACACTCTGGTCAGATCTGTCATTATCTCAACCCTTTGAACCCTGTGCTGGGTGCCACAAAGGGCCATCATGTTTTAAACCCAGCCGGTAACTCTGGACTACATAGATGCTCGCTCGCTCACTCCCCCCCTTCTTCCCTCCCTCCCTCACTCCTGGAGGGATGGGGAGGAGAATTGAAAGAATGTAGATTCCATGGGTTGAGATAAGAACAGTCCAGTAACTAAGATATAATACAAAACTACTACAACCACCAATAATAATAACAATAAAGGAAATAACAAGGGGAGAGAATATAAAATTAAAAAGGGAAAGAAAAAAACAATAAACACAAGTGATGCACAATACAATTGCTCACCACCCATGGACCGATACCCAGCCCAACCCGAGCAGTGAATTGGGCCTTGCAGGTAACTCCCCCTAGTTTATAGGCCGGGCATGACATGCTGTGGTATGGAATAGCCCTTTGGCTAGTTTGGGTCAGGTATCTTGTCTCTGCTTCCTCCTGCCTTCTTGTGCCCCTCCTCACTGGCAGAGCATGAAAGACTGAAAAATCCTTTGATCAGAGTAAGCATTACTTAGCAACAACTAAAAGCATTGGTGTGTTATCAGCATTGTTCTCAGACTGAAGCTGAAACACAGCACTGCATCAGCTACTAAGAAGAAGAAAAATAACTGTTACAGCCGAACACAGGATAGTTCATCATCCAGGGGTGGACTTAAAAATGGACACTATCACCCAGGATATTAATGATTGTGAAGCATGCACTGCAATTAAGCAGGCCTGGCAGATTGACTATCGCATACTCCCAGTGACCTGCCAAGGAAAGCGCCATGTGCTTACAATGGTGGAAGCAACAACCAGATGGTTGGAAACATATGCTGCTCCCCAAACCACTGCCCTGGGCCTTGAGAAACAAGTCTTATGGCAACACGGCACCCCAGAAAGAACTGAGTCAGGCAAGGGGACTAATTTCTGGAATAACCTTATAGACACTTACTTGGGCCATCGAGTGGATATACCACATCCCGTATCATGCACCAGCCTCTGGGAAAATCGAATGGTACAATGGGCTGTTAAAAACTATACTGAGAGCAGTGGGTGGTGTGACTTCCACAAGTTGGGGCACATATTTAGGGCAATGCTAGTTTATCTGCCAACAGGGATGGCCCAGACCAATCAAAAATTTTACGCACTGTAGAGGGAGATAAAGTTCCTGGGATGCACATAAGGATTTTGCTGGGGAAGACAATCTGGATTATTCCTGCTTTAAGTAAAGGCAAACCCACTTGTGAGATTGCTTTCGCTCAGGGACCTGATTGTACTTGGGTGTTGTGGTTTAAACCCAGTCAGCCATAAATCATGCAGTCTCTTCTCTCACACACACCACCCCCCACCCTTTCTTACCCTCCCCCCTGCTCCTGGAGGGATGAAGAGGAGAATCAAAAGAATGCAACTCCCACGGGTTGAGATAAGAACAGTCCAGTAAGTGAGGTATAACACAAATCACTGCTGCTACCACCAATAATAATAAAGGAAATAACAAGGGAAGAGAATACAATGCCTCAACACCAGATGACCGATAACTTGCCCCACCCCACCCAACAGAGCACCGACCGATATCTAGTCCAACCCCGCAGTGCCCTAGCCCTTCTGGGTAACTCTCAGTTACATCCTGGGCATGGCGTGCTGTGGTATGGAATACTTCTTTGGTCAGTTTGGGTCAGGTGTCCTGTCCCTGCTTCCTCCTGGCTTTCCCTCCTCCCTGGCAGAGCATGAGGCTCAGAAAGTCCTTGGCCAGACCAAACATTTGAGCAGTAACTAAAAACATTGGTGCTATCAGCACTGTTCCCAGGCCAAAAGTCAAAAACACAGCGCTGCACCAGCCACAAAGAAGGAGAAAAAATGACTGCTACTGCTGAACCAGGACATGTGGGAAGATGGGAAAGTCTCAAGGGGATTTAATTTTGCAAGAAAACAGTCAGTGAACTCAATTATCTGCTGTTGACTGCTATATAGCACTTCTATAGCACATCAGCTAAATGCCCATATCCACCACTCTGGGCTTTGAAAAGAAGATGGGTGCTGTCATGATTGTCAGCAGAGATTAAAGTCATGGGAAAAGCCATCAGCAACTGTGGGAGTCTTCCAGAATTGTCCTCAGGTCACCATGGACTGAACCTGACTTCCCTCAGATTATCACCCTATCAAAGAATGATATTTGATGAAACCAGAGGAGCTCAGCAGTGACCAGATGAGTTCAGCAGTGTCTTCAGCAATCAACAATCCTGCACTACACAGTCTCTCCTGCCCTGAAAGACTTCTATGACAGATGAAGCCCGACATCATGGAGTGAATGAACTCAATGAACTTTATTGGGATGGTCCATGGACTAAGAAATGATATCTGTCTCTTTGTGTGTGTGCGTGTATATATACATATATATATGAGAAAAGCTCTTGAACTTTCATTTGGGCTCCATTAAGATCAGATTCCTTTTTTCATAGGTGCCCAGCAGCTGCTCGTGCTCTTGATATATATCATCTCAAGACACAAAAAGGGACATTCCATACAACAGTACATCATGCCCAGTATATAGTTTTATATTCTCGCCCCTTGTTATTTCCCTTATCATTAGTATTACTAGCAGTAGTTTGATATTATAAATGTTTTCTTATCTAAACCCGTGGGGTTTACATTCTTTTGATTCTCCTCCCAAACCTGATGGAGGGGGAAGGGGGGGAGTAAGCAAGAGGCTGTGTGCTGCTGACTTTACTGTCCTGGTTTAAACCACAACAGAGAGCAGTGTGCAAACGGCTGTGTGCTACTGTCATGGTTGAAGCCCAGCCAGTAATTCAGAACAACGCAGCTGCTCGCTCGCTCCCCCCTTCTTTTTCCCCTGCTCCTGGAGGAATGGGAGGGAGAATCGAAAGAATGTAACACCCACGGGTTGAGATAAGAGCAGTCCAGTAAATAAGATATAACACAAAACCACTACTGCTACAACCAATAATAATAATGATAAGGGAAATAACAAGGGAAGAGAGTACAACCGCTCACCACCAGCTGACTGATACGCAGCCTGACCCTAGCAGCGATCTAGCCCTTCTGGGTAACTGCCCGCAGTTTATATACTGGTGTCGTGGTTTAAACCGATCCACACAGCTCGTCCACTCACACCCCCCCCCCCGACCCTCCCCGCTCCCGGAGGGATGGGGAGGAGAATCAAGAGAATGTAACTCCCACGGGTTGAGATAAGAACAGCCCAGTAAATAAGGTATAACACAAATCACTACTGCTACCACCAATGATAATATTGATAAGAGAAAATAACAAGAGAATACGATACCACCGCCGAACGAGTTCGACCCCCCCCGAAGAGAGACCGTGCCCTTCCGGGTAACTCCCAGTTACATCCTGGGCATGACGTGCTGTGGTATGGAATACCTCTTTGGCTAGTTTGGGTCAGGTGTCCTGTCTCTGCTTCCTCCTGGCCTCCCCTCGTCCCCAGCAGAGCATGAGACTCACAAAGTCCTTGGCCAGAATAAACATTACTTAACAACAATTGAAACCAATCGGTGTTATCAGCTCTGTTCCCAGGCTGGAAGTCAAAACACAGAGCTTGCACCAGCTACTAAGAAGGAGCAAAACGGCTCCTGGTAAACCCAGGACAGTATCCACCCCTTATTCCATACCATTCACGTCATGCTCAGATCCCACATTTTCAATATACTATCTTTCTTACATATATATATATATACACATACACACAGACAAAGAAATAATTTCTTAGTGCATGGACCAATCCCTATAATGCTGTCGAGTCCATTCGGTCCATGATGTTCCATCCTTTGTAACAGTCTTTCAGGACAGGAAAGGCTGTGTGCAGTGTTGGATCATTGCCTGATGATGCTGATTGTTCCTTCAATGCAGAACTCATCTGAATCTATCAGAATTCATTCTCTGTTGGGATGATGGTTGGAAGAAAGTCAGGGCCAGTCGCTGGTGACCTGAAGACATCTAATAGATGGGCTACAAAAGTATTACACAGCAGGCAACAGCACACAATTAAGTTCATTGACTGTTTTCCCCTCTAATCAAATCCCCTTGAGGTATACATCGGACTTCCCCATCTTCCCACATTACCCACCAAGTATATCCGGGTCCCTGAGCAAAAGCAATCCCACGAGTGGGTTTGCCTTTACCTGAAGCAGGAATAACCCAGACTGTCTTCCCCAGCAAATTCTTCATGTGCACCACAGCAACTTTGTCCCCCTCTACAACATGTAAAAGTTCTGACTGGGCTGGGCCAGCTCTATTGACCGATCCTCTAGTGTTAACCAACCAGGTGGCCTTTGGTAAGTGTGTATCCCAATGCTTGAAAGTTCCCCCACCCATTGCTCTCAGTGTGGATTTTAACATCCCATTGTACTGTTTGATTTTCCCAGAGGCTGGTGCATGGTATGGGATGTGATATACCCACTCAATGCCATGCTCTTTGGCCCAAGTGTCTATAAGGTTATTCCGGAAATGAGTCCCATTGTCTGACTCAATTCTCTCTGGGGTGCCGTGTCGCCACAAAATCTGTTTCTCAAGGCCTAGGATAGTGTTCTGGGCAGTGGCGTGGGGCACGGCGTATGTTTCAAGCAATCCGGTGGTTGCTTCCACCATGGTAAGCACATGGTGCTTGCCTTGGTGGGCTGGTGGGAGTGTGATATAGTCAATCTGCCAGGCCTCCCCATATTTGTACTTCAGCCATCGTCCTCCATACCAGAGAGGCTTTAACCGTTTGGCTTGTTTAATTGCAGCACATGTTTCACACTCATGAATAACCTGGGCGATAGTGTTCATAGTTAAGTCCACCCCTCGGTCACGGGCCTATCTGTATGTTTCATCTCTGCCCTGATGGCCCACTGGGCCAAAAATAATTCACCTTTATGTTGCCAATTTAAGTCTATCTGAGCCACTTCAATCTTAGCAGCTTTATTCACTTGTTGGTTGTTCTGGTGTTCCTCAGTGGCCCGACTCTTGGGTACATGTGCATCTACATGGCGCACCTTCACAACCAGGATCTGCACCCGGGCAGCAATATCTTGCCACAGTGCAGCAGCCCAGATGGGTTTACCTCTGCGTTGCCAGTTGCTTCGCTTCCATTGTTGCAACCACCCCCACAGGGCATTTGCCACCATCCATGAGTCAGTGTAGAGATAAAGTACTGGCCACTTTTCCCCTTCAGCAATGTCCAGATAGGGCAAGGGCTAGTTCGAGCCCTGCGCCAGCCAGCTTGAACACTACTTTGACAGTTAACCCCTATATTGCTCTACTGGTTCTTTAGTTATCTCAAATTTCCACAAATACTTGTACTAATTCGCCCGAACGTTCAATCCGGTCCCAATCAGACCAATTTCCCGGGCAATTAACACACCAAATATCCTGATCAAATTCCCACACACCTTATCCTCACAAACAAAACATTCAAAGACAAAAATTGGTTTACACACAACACTGCGGTGGATAGGACACCAAAACCCAATAATAGGTTCAATTTCAAAGGACATATACGCTTTGTCCGTCTCCGGCCACTCTCCTCGCGGAGAACACGGAACTGCGGATCAGGACTCCACAGTGGCTTCGTAGTTATGCCACGTCTCACTCACACAAAACACTCTCAATCACCCACTTCACGCAGAATGTCATCTAAGCCAGTAATTGGTAACACATAAATCTCAAGCCATTGTTTACCTCCCAAAGGTTCATAAAGCCATTAGTACGGTTACCCTTGTACCAAACCAACCCTTGGGGCAAGCACCCGCACTCTTTACCTTGCGTAGGACTTCTCCTTATGACTTATAGGTATCCCCTTTACCTGATATTCCCCAGGAGGTAGAGCCCCTGACACCCCTAGTCTTGTATCTCCTCCTGTTGAATTTATCTTGTCCTTTCCTTTTGTACCTGAACCATATTCCCTGTTAGCTAACATAACCCCCAGTGGACTGTCCGGGGGTATTTTGGCCAGCATTTCCTTGCTCCCTTTCTTTCCCGGGACTCGGCTTACCCGCCCCTTGTCCCATACTTATACCCTGGGGGGTCTTTCAATCTTTCTTCAGTTACTTGTTCACTTCGTCTCTTCACTGGCCAATTCCCTCATGGGAGATTGGAACCGAGGTTAGAAATACTCCGCATTCACTTCACAGATCCAGGCTACCCGGTCCATGTCTCATTCACGCACCGATCACCCCCATATTCCCACCTAACCGAACAATACTTACAGTCCGTTTTCTTGTCCGGGTCTTTGTGCACATGAATTACAGGCGACCGTGGTTTCCCTGGGAGCCTTTCCCCACTTTTGCTATATGAGTTCCCTTCTTTGCCCAGGATATAACCTGCAGTCGGCAATGAGACCAGAAGAAACCGAGCAAACTGCCGAAATCGGCAGGGCACACCTTTTGCTCGATTTCCCCTAGGCCCACGGAAGCAAGGCAAGCTTTATCCCGGACGAGCCCCCAGTTGTGAAACATGAGCTCATTCCTCTAATAGAAATAACAGGGTTTTATTGAGGGACAAAGGCAATAAAGCAAAAGCAACAGCTCTGAGTGCGTGACTGTAGCCAGAGGTGCACTGATTAGCATTTGTTACAGGTTTATATACTTTCACTATTGCTTTAGTCATATATATATTTATAATTCCTGTGTATAGGCAGGGAATATTATAACTAGCTCCAGGAACTTATTATCATAAGTCTCTTCCTCTTGGCATCTGCTCACTGCTCTCCGGTGATTGTGGGCAGGGGTCTTGAGGATGAAGTAAGCAGTCTTCCTCAAGTGAGTAGGGGTCTTTGGCACAGTTGGATGCCCCAGTAATCACAAAACTAGCTGAAACCAGCCATATCTGTAATTCTTCTGATAGCTGGCAAAAATTTAGAACAATGTAACCTTCCTGCAAAAGTTATTGCAGGATGGGCAGACAAGGCATATCCAAAGCTAGCAGATGTTTGGGAGGCTCTGTCTCTAAACTAACTGATAAGTAGAAGGATGGTGTGAGTTAAAACTTAAACAGGGGAAGTTTAGATTGGATCTAAGGAGGAAATTCTTTCCTGTTAGGGTGGTGAGGCACTGGAATGGGTTGTCCAGGGAGGTTGTGAGTGCTCCATCCCTGGCGGTGTTCAAGGCCAGGTTGGATGAAGCCTTGTGTGGGATGGTTTAGTGTGAGGTGTCCCTGTCCATGGCAGGGGGGTTGGAACTAGATGATCTTGAGGTCCTTTCCAACCCTAACTATTCTATGATTCTATGATTCATGTTTAGTGGGGCCACTAAATTCCACAGACTTACAACACAAACATTGTTCTTTATCTTCGACCTAAGTTAGGCTAAAAGTACGTTAACTCTATGTTTTCCCGGCACTAGCTTTTCTCATATCAAGCCCCTCCCCCCCCCCCCCTTTCCTTTTACCTTTACAAATTCTTTTGCTATGTGACTCCATTTTGCTCAAGAGTTCTGGGCATTTTCAACTTGTTGTCTAATCTTGTGTCATTAGCGAGCTTTGTGAACTCATACAGTTACATCCACATAGCAACACCTATGATTTGTGAAAGCCAATACATTTATGTGTTTAGCACAGGGGTGAAGTTTGCATTTGAAAGCACTGTGGCACCTCTGCTACACATGGGCCAGATGCTGCAGCATGTGTGTTTAGAGCATTACTGCTTAGAGGAGAGTCCCTGAGCTCTTGGAGCATGGGAAGTGTTGCTTCAGTGTCTGTCTCATCTAGGGAGCTATTCTGTCCAGTAAGTGGATGTTGAACTCCACAATCAAGTCTCCCCGCTGTCTGAGGGCCTTGGGGAAGGGCAGCCCCTCCCCGCACAGTCTCTTTAGTGTCCCCGGCTTGATGATGTCATTGCAGGACAGCGGGATCACCTGCCCATCGATGGTGGGAACGTTCACGGTGCAGCCACATAAGGCCTGTTGGGAGAAGAGGGACACACACTGTCAGATGGGGCTTCCACTTAAAAACATGGCCAGCCACGCCACTGCACCCGGTCCTGTCCCATCCCCCGCCAGCTGCTCCCTGTCCCGTCCCATCCCCCACCAGCTGCTCCCTGAGTTAAACCACCCAGCTCTGTTTGGATGATGTCCATGAGCAGTGCAATTGATGTTCACCAGTGCAAGCCCAGGTCTGTACTGGTGCTGGCCAAACTGGGCTGCAGGAGCCATGCTGGAGAGGGGTGCCCCAGGGGAGGGGTGCCCCAGCCTCATAGGGAAAAGTATCCCCTTCCCCATCTCCTGGGCTTCCTGGGATGCACCACCAGCAAGCACCCCGCCACTCACAGCAACAGGACAGGCTAAATTTAGCCCCTTACCTTCCCTGGCCTTGATGCCCAGCCTCAGGCAGCTGAAAAAATCAGCTGAGATCATTGGATGCCACCTTCCAGAACCCAGCAGTTCAGACCAGCCCTGGGGGTTATCTATAGCACAGCCACTGTCCTGTACCCACCCCACACACACTCTCCCAAACAATATACATATATATCTGTATATCAAGATACAAAAAGCAATGGTATATTGAAAAATGTGGGATCTGATGTGAATGGCATGTAATAAGGGGTAGATACTGTCCTGGGTTTAGCTGTAACAGTTATTTTTCTCTTTCTTAGTAGCTGGTGCATTGCTGCCTTTTTCATGTGTGGAAGTGACACCACCCCACCCACCCACCCACCCCATGATCAAGGATTTTTCAGTCTCATGCTCTGTCAGTGAGGAGGGGTATGGGAATCTGAGGAAGCAGAGACAGGACACCTGACCCAAACTAGCCAAAGGTGTATTCCATACCACAGCACATCATGCCCAGTATATAAACTGGGGAGCATCACCCAGGAGGTCCAGATTGCTGCTTGGGTCGGGCTGGGTATCGATCGGCAGATGGTGAGCAATTTTATTGTGCATCACTGCTGTTTATTGTTTTTTTCCCTTTCCCCTTTTAGTTCTCCACTCTCTCCCCTTGTTATTTCCCTTATCATTATTAGTGGCAGTAGTAGTAGTTTTTGTATTACACTTTAGTTATTGGACTCTTCTTATCTCAACCAGTGGGAATTACATTCTTTTGATTCTCCTCCCCATCCCTCTGGGAGCAGGGGGAGCAGAAGGCAGGGAGTGAGCTAGTGGCTGTGTGGTTTTGAGTTACCAGCTGGGCTTAAACCATAACACTCATTCATTCACCCTCTCCAGAAGCTCTGCCTGTACATGCAAACATGCGTTGGTGGCATATGCATAGCAAACATGTGGTCATCACACCACCACCTCCCACCACCTTCTTTACCAACTACAGTCTGCACCCACGCATGTCCCTTCATGGGAGTCCTGCACTCTGCAGGTGGGGAACCCTGGACTGAGCCAGCTCGGCATGTGTCCTATGTCTTATCTCATCCCATGGGATTTACATTATTTCAATTCTCCTCCCCGTCCTTCCGGGAGTGGGGGGGGAAGAAGAGAGGGAGTGCACAAGTGGTTGCGTGGTTTTGAGTTACCAGCTGGGCTTAAAACACAACAGCATGCAACACACTTCATTGCATGGTAAGGTGACCTCATATTTGCACCCACGCTCTCTGGGGGAGGAAAGGCCCCCCTGCCACATTTTGGTCCCAAATCCAGAGATTCCCACGCAGAAGATGAACCCGTAGCATGCACATAAGCATTCCCAGCCACGTTTGCCCCCACAGCTTAGAGGAGACTCTTCTACAGGGGCTGATGCTGTAGCAAAAAACCCTCACTGTAGCCAGTCAGGTCCTTCCATCCCCAAAAGCTTGAGCAGCTCCTGGCATGGCACGAGGGACATGCATGTGCATGGCATGCAATGTGTGAATGCCCAGTACCACATACATATGAGATGTGCATGGACAGAAACCTCCATTTCCAAGCTGGAAGGTCTGGCCTGGGGTTGTCACCTGGCAAATGCTGCCCTGGGATGCATAGGCTCACAGCACACACCTGCAAGCAACCCTGGGCAGATGAAATGTGTGCCCACATATGTGTGCACATGCCTGGCACACTCCATGGTGCATGGCTCTGCCAAACCTCATCTGAGGGTTTGGCACACATAGTCATAGCCAGGCAGCAGCAGGGCAGAGTGATGCCTGCAGCCAGCCTGCCTGCCTGCCTGCTCACTCCCTGACATGACCCCACTTTGTCAGCATGCCCTTATTGTAACTCCAGATGAGTGTGGGACAAGCCACCACACTGAGCAGGGATATAGAGTGGATTTAGCTCATTTCTTTTTCTAGAATAACTTTTTAAGCCCCACAAGGTGCCCAAGAAAACATCCCATCTCCACCCCCCCCACCCAGCAGCCTCCCAGCAGCACCAAGCTGCAGTACAGTGACAGCAGCTGGCTTGGCAAGCACAGCATCACCCCCCAGCCAGGGCCCCTTTCCCAACCCAGCAGGCAGGTCATGGATCCTGGAATCCAGGACGGTCAGCAGCTGCAGTTCCAGTCACAGGCATCGCAACATGTCTGTGGTTCTATCCTCCCTCCCCTTGTACTGAGAGGAAATATTGATGTACCTGCAGGCACCCCAGGACCTGTGGGATGGCCACCCAGCTGAGTTCCCCCCTCTAATTGCTGCCACAGATGAATACTGATGTCTACATTAGATGGGGAGGATTTATTACAGCTGGGACCACAGGTCAAAGTCTGTGCTGGTATCAGTGTGACCTATAGGGACATGGGCACCAGATGATGCACCTCGAAGAAGCAAAAGCATCAGTCCCCACAGCCCAGAGCCTGCACCCTGTCCTCACCCACCCCCCTTGCTGGCAGCTCTTCCCATTTAACTTTGAATATTCTTATTTTTATTCAACTTTATCTAGAATTTGAGACCAGACATAGAGGCTATTGTGGTTTAATCCCAGCTGGCAACTAGAGTACTACACAGCCACTTGCTCACTCCCCCCCTGTAGAGAGCTTAACAACTGAATGGCTAAGTAACAAAGGGCATGATACCGTGCAGCTGGTGGAAAGTTAAAACTATATAAAGAGAACTAACATCCTGACAGTACCTGCCACTAAGACCCAAACAGTTATGCTGTTAAAACTCATACTCTAGATTGAAAAGTAGGATTCGCATAGGACAGGACAAGGAGTAAATTAATAAAACTGCACTACAGAAATTGTGCATTCTAAATGGTACATGGTAGTTGAGACACGTAACTATAGTTGAGACATATTGACAGAGCTATTTCAAATTTTAGGAAGTGTTCCAGCCACGTTACAGGCTGATGTAAAATGATTATGAATATGACAAAGTCACTGCAGGTTACCTAGTCCCATTCACTAACAGATAGCTTTTTCTAATTTATAGAAAAATAAATTAGAAAAATAAAATGTATAGAAAAAATTATATAAATTTTTCTTTTATGAGGGGGGGAAAAAAAGAATAATCTGGAATAATGCATTACATAATTCAAATTACTATCAATTCCAACAACACCCTCTCCATTTATCTATCCCTAGATTTCAGAGTATGACCAGCTGCAATTACTTGTAATAAGTAACCAATCCCCACTATAGCGTTGGTATATTATTCCATGAATCCCCAAAGGCTTTCTAATTGGCCAGCCAAAACCTTAACTTTTACCTGTATTTAGTGCAGACTTGATGAGATTCTTCTGTGCCTTACAATAACAGCAATCTTGAAGTCGGCCATTTTATTGTCAGTGTAGTGAACAACCTCAAGATTCTCCCCGTTTCTTATAATAAAAACCAGCAGCACATAAAATATAAAGTTGCGTTTCATTACCTCTTTGCCTGAAGGCCAAATGAGCAGAAATCTTGTTATACTGCTCCTGAATTTTTTTAATGCCTGAGCCTTTAAAGTTTATTCATTCGTTTCCTGAATTCTGTCACTCATTTCCCAAATTTTAGTGAAGTACTTCCTCTGAAGTAAACTACAGGTCACGTGTTGTCCTATGTACAGTCAACTATGAAGAAGTGCATTTAACTCCAGTAACTCAATGAGCAACAGTGATTTCCTCCATTTCAAATAAACTTAAAATAAATACCTTCAATTAAATTAACAGTTTCAATCACAACAGCTGTGTAGCATACAAAAATGTAAGAGCTATAGAGAACTAATCCTACTATTGTTATCTAATTATTGGCTTCCTGAACCACAGGAAATTTCTGACTCAATCAATGGCAAAAATTTGCTAAGCTACTACCTGAAATCAAGATGCAAGAATGCTATAGAACTGGTAAGAGGTTGGAATAACATTCTGTATGTTAAAACCAGGCATTCTTCACTTAAGTGAACTATCCACACCTTGGGGTCAGAAGAGGTAATGATAAACTTTGGTCATGTTCCACACATCTTCAGATCTCTGAATAACTGGTAACTTCAGGATACACAATTTATCTGTGAGGACCTAAACCAGCCTTCTATTTATTCTTTTTGTGTCACTGGTTTAAAAATGAATTAACACAAGGAAACTGAAATAAACTTGTATGTTTGGTTCCAACCTCAGTTTACCTTAACAGATATATGACAACAAAGTACCTATAAAAGCAGTGCATATATAAAAGCTCAATGACAGGGGAAAAAAAATTAAAAATGGAAAAAACCCAAAACAAACTAAACAAAAAAAACAAAAAACCAAACAAAAGAAAAACGAAAAAAAAATTAAAAAAAACCAAACAAACAAAACAAACAAACAAAAAACCCACAAAGGGAAAAAAAATAAGAATAATAAAAAAGCAGTATGAGTTTGCTTAGTGGTTGTTCACTATTTTGCCTTCTGGCAGATGAAAGAAGTTATCTTCTTTGAGTTTAAGATGCTCTGGTAAATCTAGCTGTCTCTTTGCTTCTTCAATGTCTTCCTGAATTGCTGAAATGAGTGCCTCTAAGGAATCAAAGTTTTTTTCTGGTCGAATATATCCTATTATGACTATACTAAGAATTTCTCCATAAAAGTCTTCTTTGAAGGTGTGGATAATGTGTGTTTCCACTGACTTCTTAAAATTCTTATAGAAAGGATTCCATCCTATGCTCAATACCATTTTATGCACATCTCCATTTCCAACACAGGCCCATCCATAGTATATACCAGTAGAGATATCAGGTGGAAAGCTTTCAACTACTTGTTCAGAAAAGTTAGCGGTGGGGATGCCCAGCTCCTTGGAGCCCCTGCCGAAGCCCTTCACCACCTCCCCGCGGCAGAAGTACGGCAGATGCCTCATGGCGGCGGGCAGCGGCCGCTGGCGGGGCACGCGACGCCGGCAGGAGCCCCGCGCGGCACACAGAGCTACGCCCAGACAATGTAACTAGCCCTGCAAGCTATAAAAGTGGATGTGTCTTGCTAAATAAACGAGGCTTGCTGACCATGAGAGCATGAGGCTTGTCTCCCGCGACTCCAACAACTGGCGCCCGAACAGGGACACTTCCCTTTGCCTGAAGGAGTTGCGTTGGGTGCAGGTCTCGATTTAAAGACGGCTTCTGCAGAACGGGAGTGCTACATCGGTGGGCTGCTCGTCTCCTGCTTTGGCCCAGAGTGCTGCATCGGCAGGCTCTGCTGCTACGCGCTGCCGACGCCTGGAGGGTGCAACGGATCCGGTAAAAATGGACAGGCAAGCGGCGTATGATCTTTTTACTGCCTTCCTCCGTCGTCGGGGGGTAAAAGGCTTAGATTTTGATAAGGACCTCCCTGCCCTTCTTTCCCATGCTCGGTCCCTCGGTATTTTTAGTGACCCCCACTCTATTCACCAATTATCGGAATGGCGCCGCTACGGCGATAAATTATGGGACCTTACGTTAGACGATGATAAAATTGCTAAAAAATTATCCAAATTATGGCGCTTGATACATAACGAACTCTTGATGGTACAGGCAGAAAAACGTGCGGCCGAAAGTGCCCGTTTGGCACAAGATCAAAATCGTCACTATGATCCTTCTGCCCCTAATCCGCCGACCGTTTCGACAGTCGAGATACCCCCGCCCCCCCCTCCTCCTCCCCCTCCCCCCTCGGATACCCCCCCCCCTCCTCCTCCCCCTCTTCCCTCTCCCCCGTCTGCCTCTATTATGGAAAACGGACCATCTGAGTCTCAAACTCCCTTCCTTTGTCTCTTAATGCCACGGAGCCGTTCCCCGGAGCCCTTTCGGACCTCGCGGAGGCTATGGCAAGTCAGAGACGGGAAGTTTGGGCTGCTCTGGCACGCCACGGAGTCGAAAACGGAGATAGGGTCCTTGCCGACGCGGCACAAGACCATGTTGCTACTTCTATGGCCTTTCCTGTTATTTTTCACCCTCGACCAGGCGGCGGTCATAGGGTAGATATCACTCAAATGGATTGGAAAATATTAGCACAACTCCGAGCTACAGTCTCTCAATTTGGGGTTACTAGTGAGCCGGCCAAGCAGATGCTTGATTACTTATTTAATTCAATGATTCTCCTGCCTGTAGACATCAAGGGTATTGCTCGTTTAATTTATACCCCTCATCAGAAACTTACATTTGATGCAAGATGGGGGGAGGAAGCGGCTGCTTCAGTAGCATTACCTCGTGCCCAAGGAGACCCCCTTTTTGGAATTACAATGAATGAATTACTAGGAAACGGTGATTATACTTGAACAGATGCCCAGGCTGGTATAGGAGTAGAAAAATTAAGAGAGGTCATGCGGGTGGCAAAAAAAAAAAAAAAAAAAAAAAAAAAAAGCAATGGACAAAATTTGGGAGCCGGGGGGGCCCCCTATGTATATGAACATTAAACAAGGCCGAGAGGAACCCCTTGGGTCATTCATTGACAAATTGATGCAAGCCCTTTCTAAAGCTGGTGTTGCGGAGCACATGCAGGATGCACTCCTAAAGCAGTGTGTTATACAAAATGGTAATCAAGTCACACGCTCCCTTATCGCTACTGCTCCTGGCAACTGGGTAATTCAAGACCTCTTAGATAAAGCAAATACTCTCCCCTCAAGCAGTCAAATTTTTGTAGTGGAAGCCCTTAACAAAATTGGTGAAGGCCTTAACGCCCAATCTAAAGTTCAAAGCCAAGTTTTGGCAGCCCTTGCACCCCTTCAGGCGGCAGTTGCGCAGACTCGTCCAGCAGCCCCAGCCACCCGAATGAAGCGTTTTCGATGCGGAAAATTAGGCCACATTCGTCGCGACTGTCAGGCCCCTGGTGTTTGGACCCAAGTGGATCCCTGCTCGCTGGACTCGAGCTGCTCAATCGAATGAACAGCCCAGAACTCCGTCATCGTCATCGTCTGCAGCTGATCCTTCGCCCATTGCTGGAACCGCTTGAAAGACGTTTTGGGATTCGCTTTTCTTATTCGACTCAAGAAGAGGCAGAACTCCATTTGTTTTGGGAACTTATGAGAACATTTGATCGGATTTTGTCTCCTACTCGTCATTGTTTAGCGTGTTTACAAGATTATCATAGAGCTTGGATCAAAATTAAGTGTGGAAATTGTTACCAAAAGGTTTGGGTGTCCCAAAGCCAATTACAGGCACATGGTGCTTGTGTAAACTGTACCTGGAATCCCCATCATAATTACAATCCTTATAGAGCACTGCTGGCGGAGGCAGGTATAACTCCTCCCATAAATCTACCCTTAACGTATCTATTAGTCGAGAATCGGGAAGATCTGGAACAACGATATTTGAAATATCGGGTTCAGGAGATTCTCTCCCAGATTCAAACCGCACTAGCCACAGTGCCTCTAGAGATTAAGTGCGGTAAAGATGTGGGTATTCTGCTTTTGTGGCAAGTTAAACCTGAAGATTGGGATCGTACTTGTCGCCGTTTTCGGCCTCAATACAGGAGCTTGGGACACTCTAAACAAAATAGAGGAACGAAAAAACATGTGGGTCACTTGGGCTGAAAAAGTTAACCAAAGTAGTTTATGCCTTGCTCTTGCTAAAGCTTCTGACCCCTTTAGAACCTGTTTGATAGGCGTCCCAGCCAATTTTACCTTTCAGCTCAATATAAGAAAAAATGTCTCTGAAATCCAAGAATTTAACCTGCTTGGTTCTGCACCTGCACAATATTGTTTTCACTTTGACTCTTGGAAGGACCCTTTTGGGCTTCCACATAACTCAGTAAATGTTTCCTCAAATAGGCCCTATAATGAGACCGCTTATTGCAAAAACATCACACATAAAACCATTGTAACGTCCAATACAGGCTATTTGCCTGATGGATATTTCTTGATCTGCGGTGATAGGGCGTGGCAGGGAATCCCCAGAAGCCCGGAGGGGGGACCCTGCTATATAGGCCAGCTAACAATGTTTGTACCCGACATAATGACAGTTCTTAAAGCCAATAAAACTCATATACGCCGTAAAAGAGCCACCACACAACTGGGCCCAGAGTGCTCCGATATTGTTACGCTCTGGGATCCTCCTGAAGTTATTTTAGCCAGTATTTTTGCTCCGGGTATAGCATCTGCTCAAGCTCTCACTCAATTAAGAAAATTAGCTTGTTGGACAGGAAAACAAATAAACATTACAACAAACATATTGTCAAATCTAGCCATGGACTTAGAAGGAGTCCGGCATGCAGTTCTCCAAAATCGAGCCGCCATAGATTTTTTACTCCTCGCACAAGGTCATGGGTGTGATGAGTTTGAAGGTATGTGCTGCATAAATCTCTCGGACCATTCTAACTCCATTCACAAACAATTGGCACAGTTGAGAAACAATATGCGAAAGTTACAAGAAACAAGTGATCCCTTTACCAATTGGCTGGCATCTTTCGGGCTATCTCCCTGGCTTGTTACCTTAATAGAAAAAATTGTTTTGGTGGTGGTTGTAATATTATTAGCAGTATTGCTTTTGCCGTGTATTATGCAGTGTTTACAAAAAATGATATCGAACGCTTTTAATCATAAAATGGCTATGCTTGCTGTTAAAGAAAACAGGGGAAGTGTAGAGAGCTTAACAACTGAATGGCTAAGTAACAAAGGGCATGATACCGTGCAGCTGGTGGAAATGTAGGCCCCCAGGGCACAGCAATCTCGTGGTTAATGTTTACCCTGATTTGCTTAAGAAACAGGATATGCATCTTGCTGAGATAAGAGCAACGGTATCTTGCTGGAATAGCACAATGGTCTTGCTTGGGCAAGTTGGGACATGTTGAAACATGTTGAAACAAGAAGTGGTCACAGTTACCTGGAGACCCCTGCGTCGACACAGGCTGACCAATGATTTTGCTGTATCTTATCAGACAATGTAACTAACCCTGCAAGCTATAAAAGTGGATGTGTCTTGCTAAATAAACGAGGCTTGCTGACCATGAGAGCATGAGGCTTGTCTCCCGCGACTCCAACACCCCCCCCCGTGGGATGGGGAGGAGAATCAGAAAGAAAAGGTAAAACCCATGGGTTGAGATAAGAACAGTTTAATGATTATAATACTTATACTGAAAAATGAAATAACAAAAAGATAGATAAAACTAAAGAAAACCCCAACAAATAATACAAGTGATGCACAATACAATTGTTCACCGCCCACTGACTGTCCCCGAGCAGCGATCAGCCCCTTCCAGGTAACTCCCCCCGGTTTCTATACCGAGCATGATGTGCTGTGGTATAGAGAATACCCCTTTCGCTAGTTTGGGTCAGGTGTTCTGGCTGTGCTCCCTCCTGGCTTCTTGTGCCCCTCCTCACTGGCAGAGCATGAGAGACTGAAAAATCCTTGATCAGGGTAAGTGCTACTTAGAAACAACTAAAACATTTGTTTTAAAACATTATCAGCATTATTCTTAGACTAAAGCCAAAACACAGCACTGCACCAGCTACTCAGAAGAAAATGAACTCTATCCCAGCAGAAACCAGGACAGTACACAGATGATAACATTTCCCCCCATCACAAACACTGGTCATTCAGTACTGCTCTAGCCTGAGCATTTAAAGATAGTGGTTTACCAAAGAGGAGCCCTGCCACTGTCATAGCATGCGACAGCTCAGCCCCTCTCCCTAAGTCCAGCACATTGAATGCTCTGAGGTTTTGTTCCCCTCCAGCAGCAGCATTTTTTTCCACCCACTCCCCACCCTCCTTCAGGCTGTACATTCAGTGCCACTGCCCTTACTGAATGCTGAAGCAAAGGAGTAAATTACTTTGGGGCTGTATTTTCTTCAGCATTCATTCTTCCAGCCCTTTCTCATGCAGAGGCACTGCTGCTCTCCTCATTTGCTCCCTAATTACATGGTGCTGGTTACTTTTCACTCTTTGCTCACTTTCTTCTAACCAATTGGAGGGTGGCATTTGCCAAGTTTCACTTTCACCTTAACACACTGCCATCCCCAACCAGGCTCAGATATATTTGCTTTAGGATGGTTCAGCCAGAGACAATCAAGACAACCACAAACAGCTGGTGCCTTGCAGAAGCCCTGGGCACCACATGACAGGCTGAATCCTCTCTGCCCAGAACTGTGGGCAACAGGACATGGCTTTGGGAATTAGAGCCTCAGTGTTCCAGATGTGGTCCTGCAGCTGGCCAGCTGTGCAGGGCCTCCAGACACCTCCACATCCCCAGTACATCCTAACCCTGACAAACAATTAGCCCCTACAGAGCCCTGCAGAGCTCACAGGGCTGCTGGAAGGCATCGGTGGGTGCTGGGGAATAGCCATACCCCTGCCCTATCCATTGGTCTGGGCTGAGAGGAGAGCTTGGGGTTCACTCTACTTTCAGGGTGTCCTGTCAAGTAAGTGTTACAGAGGGAGCTGTGGCAAACACAGATCCAAGCAGAACAGGTAGATGCCTTTGAAGTAACCTGGACAAGACCAATCTTTCCCCAAGGAGTAGGGCAATGCATCCATCAAAACCCCATGCACAGAACAGCCACCACAGACATCTCTGCCAGGCAGAACCAGAGGAATGTGGCCAGATACCACGGCAATAGGCACCCAGGGAGACCAGATTAAACAGAAGGTTCCAAGGACACCATGGCAGGACAAATATACTACTCCTGTTTGAACTAACTGAATTTTGGTTCAGGCAGATGCTCAACAAGTAGACCTAACAGAAGTTAATCCTACTGTGTGAGGCTATTAGTGAGAACCCAGCGCCAAAACCACAAAAATAGTTTGGCTGGAGACTGGGCTGATAAGCAGCCAAAACTGCATGAACACAGAAAATCTCACTACAAATCAACCCCTTTATGTTATAAATATCTACAGCCATCAGGGTCCATTGAGCTCTCCCTCCATAGCAGCTGGCTGCATGGTGACTGCCCTGTGAGTAGGGATACCTCTCAAGGTTACTCCTCGTGGCTAAGAGAGGTAATCTTACCTAACACCAGACATCAATGGGTTGGTAAGTGATTTTTTGCACGTATTTAACATTTAAGATACCTATAGTAAGCTTATGTGATAATCTCTATAACCCACACTAACTTTAAGTGTAGTAGAGTATTGACCATCAATCCATCTGTACTAAATATTTTACATACCTAATTTACTGATTAGAACTCAGTAAAGCAACTACTAGATCAGATCTGAATGATCTCTGATTTCTCCTGCAACACATGGAAACTCCAAGGACTGCCCTCTGGGCCAGAGACACGTGAGAAAGCTACTTGACTTGCACATGGTGACCTGTAACACCCTATTCTTGGAACCACTGGCCACTCAATACGCTCCCCACCATCATGCCCCATCTCCACACACTTCGCCTCTGAGCAAGAAACAGGCACAGAGGAAAAGCATCCTTGTTCCAGCCTCCAGCTGGGGCACCAGGTGCTCAGCATGCCCTGCCAGCATCCCCTTCCAGTTCAGCCTCAACAGTGGCTAGTGTCTCGGGTTACAGATTAAAAGCTTCAGCCAGGCCTCTTCCCTGCCAGCCAGGGTTTCATGCTGCAGCAGCCAACAGTGACTTGGAGATCCACAAAACCACCACCACAGGACTGGCACAGTGCTATACAGCAGAGCCAAGGGTTGGCAAGCACAAAGTCACACAAGAATAAGCTGAGACAGCCAAGTCCAGGCAGCCCCAAACATCTCTGCTGCTCAAATCCAGCTCCACAGGCTGAAGAGGGAAGGGGATGCCCTTCAGAAACACAGGTCAGTAAGTCAGAGCCCTGCCAGCCGCTGACTCCTCTTTGAATGCTCTCCTGACCAAGCCCCAAGCATCACCCCAGGTTGCAAAGCCAAGACTGGCACATCTCCGGTGCTCCAGAGGGGATGCTTGGAAATCTTGATCCATTCTCTTCTTCTGTACAGGGGATCTTTATGGCTTTACCTACCCACTGTCCATGATTCCCCTGAATCAAGGATACAGGATGCTCTGGAAGTACCAGAATCAGAGGGATCAGTAGTTATGGGCTATGGGCAGAGAGAGGAGCAACCTAGCACTGCTGCAGCACCAGGGGAGTCTTCTGTCCCTGGTATAACATTGCCTGCATCCCTGAGCACCACCTGCCATTGGGCCAGGGCAGTCACAGGACTCCTTTGCTGAGGAAAACAGAGCAAAGGATGGAAGCTTGAACAGAGCCAAACCAGACTTCCACATGCAGATCGGTTCCCAGGGGCAACTGATTGTATTCAAGCTCCCCAGCACAGCTGGCCTCCCTTCTAGGGGGATGCATAAGGTCATGGATAAGTAGTGAGGAAGATGCCAGGGCCACAGAGATGTTGCTGGCTTTCAGCTACCATTGTCCTGTCTCACTGGGGAGGATCTCAACCAGAGGCCAGCCGCCCTGGATTCAAGTCCCATATCTGCTGCTTGATTCCCATGGCAACCTGGGACAACTTGCTGTGCTCCAGCATCTGCAAGCTGGAGTGGGGATACCACCTCTCCTCTTTCACCTGCTCGGGCAGGGGGTTTGCAGAGACTGCTCCCACAAGACGCTTTCCCAGCCTTGTTCTTCCCCAGGCTCTGCCCCCCAAAAGCACTGCCACATCCCCCACTGCTCTTTCCTTCCCACTCACTCTTGCCCTCACATTTTGGCTACTCCAGCAGAGTCTGAGAACAGGTGGGCGCAGGAGGGGACTGGAGAGGACCGAGTACCACTGTCATGCAGATCTGCTTGCATCTCCCCTGCATGCCCAATGCAGGCAGAAGAGCCCCAGCATGCTCATCCAAGGGAGCTTGCAAAGGTCAACCTGGGAAGAGGTCTCTAGCAAGGGCCACATGCCAGCACCAGCTGGGAACTACTCAATGGACACAGGAAAAAAAAAAAAAGAATAAACCCAGATGGCAGCAGACACTGCCAGGAAAGGAAGCAGCAGATTGAGACAAGGATACTGCTTATTATGCCACCCCCACAGGTGCAGAACACCAAGCAGAGCAGCCAGCTCTGCTGCCTCCAGCAGCACACTAGCAGGGGGAGGCAGAAGCCAGCATCCTCAGCCCCCATAGGGGAGGAAACTTCAAACACGATCATTAGCACTAATAGCTTCCATCCCCTTCCTCCCACATGCCCTAAGGAGGTCAGGCAACCTCTATTGAGACACAGTGCCATGAGGACATGGGAAATGATGCTGGAACAAGCTCTTCCAGTATTGTCACTGTCCTTGGAGGTTTTCAAGGCCAGCCTGTATAAAGCCATAAGCATCCTGCTCTGACCTCATAGCTGACTCTGCTTTAAGCATGAGAACTAGAGAGACCTCCTAGGGACCTTGACTCCATCACTAGGCATATCAAGGATGAGGGCGTCATTAAGAACAGCCAACATGGTTTTATGAGGGGGAAGTCATGTATGACCAACCTTATAGCCTTCTATGAGGAAGTGACTAGGTGGAGGGATGATGGTAGAGCGGTAGATGTAGTTTTTCTTGATTTCAGTAAGGCATTTGATACTGTCTCCCACAGCATCCTCATAGATAAGCTAAGGAAGTGTGGGCTTGACGATCAAGTAGTGAGGTGGATCGAGAACTGGTTGAAAGGAAGAAGGCAGAGAGTTGTGGTCAATGGCGCAGAATCTAGCTGGAGGTCTGTGACTAGTGGAGTTCCTCAGGGGTCGGTGCTGGGACCGGTGCTGTTTAATATTTTCATCAATGACCTGGATGAGGGAACTGAGTGCACCCTCAGCAAGTTTGCTGATGACACAAAACTGGGAGGAGTGGCTGACACACCAGAGGACTGTGCTGCCATTCAGCGAGACCTGGACAGGCTGGAGAGTTGGGCGGGGAGAAACTTGATGAAATTTAACAAGGGCAAGTGTAGAGTCTTGCATCTGGGGAAGAACAACCCCATGTACCAGTACAGGTTGGGGGTTGACCTGCTGGAAAGTAGTGAAGGGGAAAGGGACCTGGGGGTCCTGGTGGATAGGAGGATGACCATGAGCCAGCAATGTGCTCTTGCGGCCAAGAAGGCAAATGGCATCTTAGGGTGCATTAGAAAGGGAGTGGTTAGTAGGTCAAGAGAGGTTCTCCTCCCCCTCTACTCAGCCTTGGTGAGGCCGCATCTGGAATATTGCGTCCAGTTCTGGGCCCCTCTGTTCAAGAAGGACAGGGAATTGCTGGAAGGAGTCCAGCGCAGAGCCACAAAGATGATTAAGGGAGTGGAACATCTCCCTTATGAGGAGAGGCTGAGGGAGATGGGTCTCTTTAGCTTGGAGAAGAGGAGACTGAGGGGTGACCTCATCAATGTTTACAAATATGTAAAGGGTAGGTGTCAGGATGATGGAGCTAGGCTTTTTTCAGTGATATCCAGTGATAGGACAAGGGGCAATGGGTGTAAACTGGAGCATAGGAGGTTCCACGTTAACATCAGGAAGAACTTCTTTACTGTAAGAGTGACAGAGCACTGGAACAGGTTGCCCAGGGGGGTTGTGGAGTCTCCTACACTGGAGATATTCAAGGCCCGCCTGGACAAGTTCCTGTGTGATGTACTGTAGGTTACCCTGCTCTTGCAGGGGGGTTGGACTAGATGATCTTTTTAGGTCCCTTCCAACCCTTGGGATTCTGTGATTCTGTGACCCTTCCCACCTGGATGATCCCATGCTCAGAGATGGGCAGGCGCAAGCCCACTGTATGCTGGAGCTACCAACAAAGTGAGGATAACTCTGAGTTGGTGGGAGCCCCTACGGATCAGTGGTTTCCTCAGGGGACACACCAGGGGCTGGATGAGTCCCAAGGAACAAGGTCACTATGCCCTCAGGACAGGGATTGCCTACTGTCCTGGGTTTAGCAGTAGCAGTCATTTTTCTCCTTCTTAGTAGCTGGTGCAGTGCTGTGTTTTTGACTTTCAGCCTGGAAACAATGCTGATAACACTGATGTTTTTAGTTGTTGCTAAGTAATGTTTACTCCAACTAAGGACTTTCTGAGTCTCATGCTCTCCCAGGGAGGAGGGGAAGCTGGGAGGAAGCAGAGACAGGGCACCTGACCCAAACTAGCCAAAGGGATATTCCATACCACAGCACATCATGCCAGTATATAATCTGGGGGGAGTTACCCAGAAAGGGTAGATCGCTGATCGGGTTGGGCTGGGTATTGGTCAGCGGGTGGTGAAGGTACGCCACGTAGATGCTCAAGTGTCAGGCCACTGAGGAAAACCAGAACAACCAACAAGTGCATAAAGCTGCTAAGATTCAAGTGGCTCAGATGGACTTAGATTGGCAACATAAAGGTGAATTATTTTTAGCCTAGTGGGCCCATGACACCTCAGGTCATCAAGGCAGAGATGCAACATATAGATGGGCCTGTGATCGAGGGGTCGACTTAACAATGGACACTATCGCCCAGGTTGCTCAGGAATGTGAAACGTGCTGCAATTAAACAAGCCTAACACTTAAAGGCTCTCTGGTATGGAGGACGATGGCTGAAGTACAAATATGGGGAGGCATAGCAGATTGACTATATCACAGGCCCACCAACCCACCAAGGCAAGCACCATGTGCTTACTATGGTGGAAGCAACCACAGGATGGCTGGAAACGTACGCTGTGCCCCACACCACTGCCCGGAATACTATCCTGGGCCTTAAGAAACAAATCTTATGGCAACATGGCACCCCAGAGAGAATTGAGTCAGTCAATGGGACTCATTTCTGAAACAATCTTATAGACACTTGGGCCAAAGAGCATGGCATTGAGTGGGTGTATCACATCCCCTAGCATGCACCAGCCTCTGGGAAAATCAAACAGTACAATGGGCTGTTAAAAGCTACACTGAGAGCAATGGGCGGCAGGACTTTCAAACATTGGAATACGCATTTACCGAAAGCCACCTGGTTGGTCAACACCAGAGGATCTAACAACAGGGCTGGCCCAGCCTAGTCAGAACTTTTTCATACTGTAGAAGAGGATAAAGTTGCTGTGGTGCACATGAATAATTTGCTGGGGAAGACAATCTGGGTTATTTTAGCTTCAGGTAAAGGCAAACCCTCCTGTGGGATTTCTTTTGCACAGTAACCCAGATATACTTAGTGGGTAATGCGGGAAGATGGGGAAGTCCGATGTATACCTCAGTGGGATTTGATTTTAGGGGAAAACAGCCAATGAACTCAGTTATATGATGTTGTTATATGCTATGTAGGACTTTTATAGCCCACCAACTAGATGTCTTCAGGTCACCAGCAACTGGCCCTGACTTCCCTCCGATCATCATCACAACAAAAAAATGAACTTTGATGAAGCCAGACAAGCTCAGCAGTGATCAGAGAAGTTCCGCAGTGTCATCAGCAGGCAACAATCCAACACTGCACACTGTCTTTCCTGCTCTGAAAGACTGTTACAAGAGATGGAACCTGACCTCATGGACCAGATGAACTCAGCAGCTGTATAGGGATTGGTCCATGCACTAAGGAATGATATCTCTCTCTTTGTGTGTGTGTGTATGTATATATATATATATGAGACAAGAGTGATGGTATATTGAAAAATGTGGGATCTGAGCATGACGTGAATGGTATGGAATAAGGGGTGGCTACTGTCCTGAGTTCAACAGTAGCAGTCATTTTTCTCCTTCTTAGTAGCTGGTGCAATGCTGTGTTTTTCACTTTCAGCCTGGAAACAACGCTGATAACACTGATGGTTTTAGTTGTTGCTAAGTAATGTTTACTCTGACCAAGGACTTCCTCAGTCTCATGCTCTGCCAGGGAGGAGGATAACAGGAAACCGGGAGGAAGCAGAGACAGGACACCTGACCCAAGCTAGTCAAAGGGGTATTCCATAACACAGCACGTCTTGACCAGGATGTAATAAACTGAGGGGAGTTACCTTGAAGGGCTAGATTGCTGCTTGGGTCGGGCTGAGTATTGGTTGGTGGGTTGTGAGCAACTCTATTCTCTCCCCTTGTTATTCCCTTTATCATTATTATTATTGGTGGTAGCAGTAGGAGTTTTGTATTATGCCTTAGTTACTGGACTGTTCTTTTCTCAACCCGTGGGAGTTACATTCTTTCGATTCTCCTCCCCATCCCTCCAGGAGGAAGAAGGGGGTGTGTGTGTGTGGTGTGTGAGTGAGCAGCTGCGTGGTTCTGATTTGCCAGCTGTGCTTAAACTATGATAAAACCTTAGGGTAAAATGCAGCCTTAGTGTACAAGGTAGACACGGAATCTACCCAGCCATAGTCCCCCAGGCAGCACTGCAACCTTGGCATATGCTAAGAGAAACTGAACAGAGGGTGGAGCAGGCCATTTTCTGTTATACTCCCTGCAGGAGCAGGAACTTGAAGGCACCATGTACTGATAAACTGCACAGCAGCTGGCAAAGAAAGAAACTAGATTTGTATTTTTAACAGCAAAGTAAGAGGATTTTACAACTGTCAGTAACAGTGTGTATGACTAGAGTCACTCAAGCTCCATAGACACAGAGTCTCAAAATTGAAATTTATGTTCCTATGGAAAAGCCTGGACAGATCCAAGGGCCTTCTACAAGGTCAGGATGAACAACACTGATGAACAAAGAACTGATAGTGAGAGAGGAGGCTTTGTCCTTGTGTAGGTGGATTAAGAAACAGGGCTAACGAATCTCTAACCAGGAAAGATTATCCTTGAAGCCTGGTACATCCTGGAAGCACATGGACATCATCAGTATATGGCTTCATGCATCAGCAAAACATGACTGGGGTGTCCTTTTGATGAAAATGATGTAACCTTCTATAAATTAACTGACCACTCCATACATGATAGGAGGGTTACAGAGAGTTACTAACCAGAATCAAATTGTATAAATATGTGAAATTAACACATAAATATGTGAAATAACTTCTGGTATCAGTCGACGGGCTGAACCTGTCTTCGCCCTTATAGGAATGCTTATTGGGTAAGAAATTTATCTTATGCACACTAAATGACTAATTCATGCTAGCTGTTATTAATGATTACAGTCTGGTTGTGTATCACTTCAAGCTTGTTTTTGCAGACAGTCCCTATCACCAGCAATCCCTGAACCTTATCCTGTCACAATCTCATATTTTGTATAATTAAAATCTTCAGCTGAAATCCATTTTGTGTAAGTCTCTGGAGACTTGAATATTTGAAATAAGGGATTTGACTCTGTGACACTATAGGTGGGGCTCCCTGAATAGGTTAGATGAATCACCCCCCGATTCGGTGGGTTGTCCAGTATGCAGACAATCTGGTTGGGCACAAGGGTCTTATCTTTCTTGAGAAACAGGCAGGCTGGTCAAATATAAAGGGTTCAAGGAAAGCCCCCTTGTAATGTGACAGTATTGGTATGTGGGACAAATTTGGACTAGAAGATGCAAGCTCCCTAACAGATCTTGTCCACTGGCCTAAGGCAACCACCCATTCTGCAACACATGGTGTATGCACACCCCTTCATATCAGCTCTACTGAACCAGATGATGAGGAACCAAAGCTGATGCCTGAAGAAGGTATAGTTGGCTGAGTCACCTTAGTGTGACAGAGGACCTGCATTTCATTACAAGCCTAATTTCCTGTCGTGGTTTAAACCCAACCACAAAGCTCGTTCACTCACTCCCCCCCCCTTTTTTTTTTCTCCCTCTTTCTTCCCCCCCCCCCAACCCTCCCCGTTCCCAGAGGGATGGGGAGGAGAACCGAGAGAATGTAACTCCCACGGGTTGAGATAAGAACAGCCCAGTAACTAAGGCATAACACAAATCACTACTGCTACCACCAATGATAATAATGATAAGAGAAAATAACAAGAGAAGAGAATACGATACCACCGCTGAACGAGTTCGACCCCCCCGAAGAGAGACCGTGCCCTTCCAGGTAACTCCCAGTTACCTCCCTGGGCATGATGTACTGTAGTATGGAATACCTCTTTGGCTAGGTTGGGTCACGTGTCCTGTCTCTGCTTCCTCCCTCATCCCCGGCAGAGCATGAGACTCACAAAGTCCTTGGCCAGAATAAACATTACTTAGCAACAATTAAAAACAATTGGTGTTATCAGCTCTGTTCCCAGGCTGGAAGTCAAAAACACAGCACTACACCAGCTACTAAGAAGGAGAAAAATGGCTACTGGTAAACCCAGGACAGTATACACCCCTTATTCCATTCCATTCCATTCACGTCATGCTCAGATCCCACATTTTCAATATACCATCTCTCTTACATATATATATATACATTCACATACACACGCAGACAAAGAAAAAGAAATCATTTCTTAGCGCATGGACCAAGCCCTATAATGCTGTCGAGACCATTCGGTCCATGATGTCAAGTTCCATCCCTTGTAACAGTCTTTCAGGACAGGAAAGGCTGTGTGCAGTGTTGGATCGTTGCCTGCTGATGCTGATTGTTCCTTCAATGCAGAACTCATCTGAATCTATCAGACTTTATTCTCTGTTGGGATGATGGTTGGAGGAAAGTCAGGGCCAGTCGCTGGTGACCTGAAGACATCTAGTTGATGGGCTATAAAAGTATTACACAGTAGGCAACAGCATACAATTAAGTTCATTGGCTGTTTTCCCCTAAAATCAAATCCCCTTGAGGTATACATAGGACTTCCCCATCTTCCCGCATTACCCACCAAGTATATCTGGGTCCCTGACAAAAAGCAATCCCATTAGTGGGTTTCCCTTTACCTGAAGCAGGAATAACCCAGACTGATTTCCCCAGAAAATTCTTTATATGCACCACAGGTACTTTATCCCCTTCTACAGCATGGAAAAGTTCTGACAGGGCTAGGCCAGCTCTGTTGGCAGATCCTCTGGTGCTGACGAACCAGGTGGCTTTTCATGTGTATCCCAATGCTTGAAAGCTCCCACACCCATTGCTCTCAGTGTGGTTTTTAACAGGCCATTGTACCGTTTGATTTTCCCAGAGGCTGGTGCATGCTAGGGGATGTGATATACCCACTCAATGCCATGCTCTTTGGCCCAAGTGTCTATAAGATTGTTTCAGAAATGAGTCCCATTGACTGACTCAATTCTCTCTGGGGAGCCATGTCACCATAAGGTTTGTGTCTCAAGGCCCAAGATAGTGTTCTGGGCAGTGGCGTGGGGCACGGCGTACGTTTCCAGCCATCCGGTGGTTGCTTCCACCATAGTAAGCACATGGTGCTTGCCTTGGCGGGCTGGTGGGAGTGTGATATAGTCAATCTGCCAGGCCTCCCCATATTTGTACTTCAGCCATCATCCTCCACACCAAAGAGGCTTTAACCGTTTGGCTTGTTTAATTGCAGCACGTTTCACATTCATGAATAACCTGGGCGATAGTGTTCATAGTTAAGTCCACCCCTCGGTCATGGGCCCATCTATATGTTGCATCTCTGCCCTGATGGCCTGAAGTGTCATGGGCCCACTGGGCCAAAAATAATTCACCCTTATGTTGCTAATCAAAGTCCATCTGAGCCACTTCAGTCTTAGCAGCTTTATGCACTTCTTGGTTGTTCTAGTTTTCCTCAGTGGCCCGACTCTCGGGTACATGAGCATCTACATGGCGTACCTTCACTACCATGTTCTGCACCCGGGCAGCAATATCTTGCCACAGTGCAGCAGCCCAGATCGGTTTACCTCTGCGTTGCCAGTTGCTTCGCTTCCATTGCTGCAACCACCCCCACAGGTCATTTGCCACCATCCATGAGTCAGTGTAGAGATAAAGTACTGGCCACTTTTCCCCTTCAGCAATGTCCAAGGCCAGCTGGATGGCTTTCACCTCTGTAAACTGACTCGATTCACCCACTTCTTCATCAGTTTCTGCAACTTGTCGTCGAGGACTCTATACGGCTGCCTTCCATCTCCGATGCTTTCCCACAATACGGCGGGACCAATCAGTAAACAAGGCATACTGGTTTTCACTTTCAGGCAGCTTGTTATATGGTGGGGCCTCTTCAGCACGCATCTCCTCCTCCTCTGGTGACATTCCAAAATCTTTGCCCTCTGGCCAGTCCATGATGACTTCTAGAATGCCTGGACAACTGGGATTTCCTATTCGAGCTCTTTGTGCAATTAGTGCAGCCCATTTACTCCATGTAGCATCAGTTGCATGATGTGTAGAGGAGACCCTGCCTCTGAACATGCAGTCCAGTACGGGCAACCGGGGTGCCAGGAGGAGCTGTGCTTCAGTGCCAATCACTTCCGAAGCAGCTCGAACCCCTTCATAGGCTGCCAGTATCTCTTTCTCAGTTGGGGTATAGCTGGCCTCAGATCCTTTGTATCCCCGACTCCAAAAGCCAAGGGGTCGACCTCGAGTCTCCCCTGGAGCTTTCTGCCAGAGGCTCCAGGTAGGACCATTTTCCCCAGCTGCGGTGTACAGTACATTTTTAACATCTGGCCCAGTCTGGACTGGTCCGAGGGCTACTGCATGAACTATCTCACGTTTAATTTGCTCAAAGGCTTGTGGCTGCTCAGGACCCCATTTAAAATCATTCTTCTTCCAGGTCACATGATAGAGAGTGCTTACAATCGAACTGTAATTTGGGATGTACATTCTCCATAACCCCACAGCACCCAAGACAGCTTGTGTTTCTTTCTTATTAGTTGGTGGAGACATTGCTGGTATCTTGTTGATCACATCTGTGGGGATCTGGCGACGTCCATCTTGCCACTTTATTCCTAAAAATTGAATCTCTTGTGCAGGTCCCTTGACCTTACTCCGTTTTATGGCGAAACTGGCTTTCAGCAGGATTTGGATTATTTTCTTCCCTTTCTCAAAGACTTCTTCTGCTGTATCGCCCCACACGATAATGTCATCAATGTATTGCAGGTGTTCTGGAGCTTGCCCCTGTTCCAGCGCAGTCTGGATCAATCCATGGCAAATGGTAGGGCTGTGTTTCCACCCCTGGGGCAGTCGGTTCCAAGTGAACTGGACACCCCTCCAAGTAAAAGCAAACTGTGGCCTGCACTCTGCTGCCAAAGGAATTGAGAAAAATGCATTGGCAATATCAATCGTGGCATACCACTTGGCTGCCTTTGACTCTAATTCATACTGAAGTTCTAGCATGTCCGGTACGGCAGCACTCAATGGCAGTGTGACTTCTTTCAGGCCACGGCAGTCTACTGTGAGTCTCCACTCTCCATTAGACTTTCGCTCTGGCCATATGGGACTATTAAAAGGTGAGCGGGTCCTGCTGATCACTCCCTGACTCTCCAGTCTACGAATCAGCTGATGGATAGGAATCAGGGGGTCTCGGTTGGTGCGATATTGCCGCCGCTGCACTGTTGTGGTCGCGATTGGCACTTGTTGTTTTTCGACTTTCAGCAACCCCACAACAGAAGAGTCCTCTGAGAGACCAGGCAAGGTGGACAGCTGCTCAGTTTCCTCAGTCTCCAAAGCAGCAATACCAAAAGCCCATCGGTACCCTTTGGGGTCTTTGAAGTGCCCTCTCCTGAGGTAGTCTATGCCAAGGATGCATGGAGCCTCTGGACCAGTCACAATGGGGTGTTTTTGCCATTTCCTCCCAGTTAGGCTGATTTCAGCCTCCAGTACAGTCAACTCTTGGGATCCTCCTGTCACTCCAGAAATATAGATGGGTTCCACCCCTTGACAGCTTGACGGCATCAGGGTACACTGTGCACCGATATCTACTAAAGCCTTATACTTCTGTGGGACTGATGTGCCAGGCCATTTGACCCACACAGTCCAGTAAATCCGATTATCCCCTACCTCCACCTGGCTGGAGGTGGGGCCCCTCTAATAGTCATCACAATTTTGAACACTTAAGTCATATTGAAAGGGATTATTCTTCGTTATCACAGGAGCTGGAGTAAAGTCAGCTCTTCCACTCCATCGGGGGGCCTGCTCACCAGAGACTGAAGCCGCAGCTCTCATGGGGTGATGAGTCTTGGGCCTTGCTCCCCTCTTCAATTCGCCCACCCGTTCCTCCAAAGCTGAAGTAGGTTTTCCATCCCACTTTGTCATGTCTTCTCCGTGATCCCGCAGATAAAGCCATAGGGTGGCCCGTGGCGTATACCTCCTGTATCTTCTCTCTCGAAGAACAGGACGCCTTTTGTTAATAGCTGAGACGTGTGTTGGTACACGTGAGGAGCTGGATAAATCAGATAGATCGTCCCTCAATTGTCTGAGATCCTGGGACATTTTTTCCACAGCTGAGATGATGGAAGGGTTCAGGTTGCCTTTGAACTCTCGGAGTTTATGAATCATTTCATCCACTGTTAGTGGTACTATATCTTTCCAGGTTACTGTTGCCAATGAATGGGCATATGATGACGGTGCATTCCGTGCTAGTTTTCGCCACATGGGTTGTGTACATTCGACTTCATCTGGGTCTATGTGTACATCCCCATTATTTGGCTTGATGTGATAGAACATCTCTACGATGGCTGATTCCCTCAGAGACTGGATGCCTTTGTCTAAAGTAGTCCACTTGGCCGAACGACTCATAACATCATCCTTGTATGGAAATCTTTCTTTCACAGCTGTCAAGAGCCACCTCCAAAGACTGAGGGACTTTTTCTCTCTTGCAATTGCTTTGTCAATTCCCCCTTCTCTAGCAAGTGATCCCAGCTGCTTGGCTTCACTACTTTCTAGTTTGTGACCATCGGCCCCATTGTCCCAGCATCGGATCAACGAGGTGATGATGTGCTCCCCTGGTTGACGGGTAAAATCTTTTCGCATATTCCGTAGCTCGGTTGAGGTCCGAGGTCGAGAAGTCACCTCTTCTTCTTCTTCGTCGTCATGCGATGATGACTCGTCAGATTCTGGACCAGGTGGTGAATACATTGTTTCTTCATCTTGCTTCACCCTTCTTGACTCCTTTTTGCTTTTTCTCTTGCATACAGGGGCAACCAATATTGGTACAAATTGGTCCTCTGGTTTAGCTGCAGTGATTTTCACTGTGGTTTGAGTAGCAACTGTACTTGTCGCTGGGGGTGGTGTAGCTGCTGTGCTTGGAGCTGTGGTAGCCATGCTGTCTGTTGCAGAAAGAGTTTGGGTAGCGATTGTACTTGTCACTGGGGGTGGTGTAGCTGCTGTGCTTGGAGCTGGAGTAGCTGCGCTGACTGTTGCTTTGCCCTCAGATGCAGGGGCATTTTTTTCCTTTTCAAGGTCTTGGATAGTGTTGAACAAGGCCCTGTAAGCATAGGCCAAGCCCCAGCACGTTGCCGTGATTTGCCCGTCTCTGGTACTGGAGCACCTCCCGTATGAAGACAGGCTGGGGAAGTTGGGGCTGTTCAGCCTGGAGAAGAGAAGGCTGCGTGGGGATCTCATAGCAGCCTTCCAGTACCTGAAGGGGGCCTATAGGGATGCTGGGGAGGGACTCTTCGTCAGGGACTGTAGTGACAGGACAAGGGGTAACGGGTTAAAACTTAAACAGGGGAAGTTTAGATTGGATATAAGGAGGAAATTCTTTACTGTTAGGGTGGTGAGGTACTGGAATGGGTTGCCCAGGGAGGTTGTGAGTGCTCCATCCCTGGCGGTGTTCAAGGCCAGGTTGGATGAAGCCTTGTGTGGGATGGTTTAGTGTGAGGTGTCCCTGTCCATGGCAGGGGGGTTGGAACTAGATGATCTTGAGGTCCTTTCCAACCCTAACTATTCTATGATACTATGATTCTATGACTGACCACGCACCTCATTTAAGTGTTTTACTAATTCTTCTGGATTTTGCACTTGTTCGGTGGTGAAATTCCAAAGTACTGGTGGAGCCCACTGACCGAAATACTTGCCCATACTATCCCACACACCCTGCCACTCATGGCTGTCCAGCCCCAGGGAAAATCTCTTGGTCCTCCTATATCGTCGTTTAACCCCAGACAAGGCCCAAACCTGACTCTGCTTAACTCTTGAAATCAGACCGTGCCCTTCCGGGTAACTCCCAGTTACATCCTGGGCATGACGTGCTGTGGTATGGAATACCTCTTTGGCTAGTTTGGGTCAGGTGTCCTGTCTCTGCTTCCTCCTGGCCTCCCCTCGTCCCCAGCTGAGCATGAGACTCAGAGAGTCCTTGGCCAGAATAAACATTACTTAGCAACAATTAAAAATAATCGGTGTTATCAGCTCTCTGCCCAGGCTGGAAGTCAAAACACAGAGCTTGCACCAGTTACTAAGAAGGAGCAAAACGGCTCCTGGTAAACCCAGGACAATATTAAAACAGCAAATACTGGCTGCAAGTTAGGTACGACATGCTGAAACTCTGAGATCAAGAGCAACAACTTTGAGAGCCAATAAATCAGCACTGTGGTGAGTGACTATTAATCCGAAATAATAAAAGCTTATCACAAACACGATTAGACACAGTCTGTTCAGATCTGTCGCTATCTCAACCCTTCGTGCCCCATTCTAGGCACCACAAGGAACTGTTGTGGTTTAAGCCCAGCCAATATCTCAGAACCACCCAGCTGCTCGCTCACTGCCCCACTTTTTCCCCCCACTCCTGGAGGGATGGGGAGGAGAATCGAAAGAATGTAACTCCCACAGAGTGAGAGAAGAATAGTCCAGTAACTAAGGTATAATACAAAACCCCTACTGCTACCACCAGTAATAATAATGACAAGGGAAAAAAGAAGGGAAGAGAATACAACCGCTCACCACCAGCCAACTGATACCCATCCCTACCCGAGCAGCGATCTTGCCCTTCTGGGTAACTGCCCCCAGTTTATATACTGGGCATGATGTGCTGTGGTATGGAATACCCCTTTGGCTAGTTTGGGTCAGGTGTCCTGTCTCTGCTTCCTCCCGGCTTCCTGTTATCCTCCTCCCTGGCAGAGCATGAGACTGAGAGTCCTTCGTCAGAGTAAACATTACTTAGCAACAACTAAAATCATTGGCTTTATCAGCGTTGTTCCCAGTCTGAAAGTCAAAAACACAGCACTGCACCAACTACTAAGAAGGAGAAAAATGACTGCTACTGCTGAACCCAGGACACCTTCCTCAGCAAGATCCTGCCCCCTGCACACTCTGAAATCTACTGATGGACAGGGCTGATGTGAGAACTTGCACCGGTGACTGCCTGCCCCATGAGCCTGAAGCCACTGCAGGGTGCAGCTCCAGGGGACAAGCCAGGGAGCACAGGCTGTAGGTGTCACATGCTTTGCTAAGCAAGGAGCATGACACATCCCCACACCCCCTCCCCTGTTACAGCTATGCAGCAAGGTACCCCATGAGTCCCCATGCCACCTGCCCAGCACTGAGAATCTGCAAATGGTGTTGATTCGGGGAAAACTCCAGGAACAAACTTGCCAACAAAGTTTTCAAGCTGACAAGCAGGTATTCTTTATTGCAGCACCGGGAGACACAGGGGATAGCTCCTCCTAACGTGTCTCCCCTATTGCTACACAAGCCGTCCTTATATAGCCACTGAGCATACATACATATTCATGAGGCTACGTATGAATTACATTATTTTCCAGAAAGCTCCCCACATGCGTACAAAATTGTGGTGGTGGTCTCTGAGGGTGGTTTACTCCTTCCAACAATCTTCATCACTTCTGGCAGCCTTTGAAGCAGGTACAGTAGATGCTCATACCAGTTTAATTGGTTCGTTAGCACCACAGACATAATATTCCTCCTATCCTCCTACTTATCAGTTAGTTTAACTGTAGCCCATCCTGGGCACCTGCCATTCCAGATACTCCTTATCCCTGTGTCCTGTTCTTCTAGACTATTTTTCTTAAAACTACGTCAACTATAATGATTTATCTTGTACAAGAATTCTCAGTATGTTCTCTAGCTGCACTCTATTTTTTTTCTATGTATCCTGCACCTCAGTAATTTTCCATTGCTACTGTTACAAAGCCATCAAACTTAACATTACTTAAAGCTAATTCTAAAGGTTTATATATTCCATTTTGTGATTTTGTGCCCCCCTTGTCTCCACGTAGCCTTCTCTTCTCCAGGCTGAACAGACCCAACTTTCTCAGCCTGTCTTTATACAGGAGGTGCTCCAGCCCCCTTATCATCCTTGTGACCCTCCTCTGGACTTGTTCCAAGAGCTCCATGTCCTTTTTTATGTTGAGGACACCAGAACTGCACACAGTACTCCAAGTAGGTTCTCACAAGAGCAGAGTAGAGGGGCAGAACCACCTCCTTCGACCTGGTGGTCACACTCATTCACCAGCCAACATTATATATTTTTGAGTGAGAGGGATTGATGTGTGGCTTTACAATTCACAGTTTTAGCTTTTTCTTCTGAAGTGGGACTTGAAGATGTTTCAGCATCTGAAGAAGTCCTTCGGAGCCATGCAGTACACATGGGTGAGCCCCGGCATCTTTCTGTAAAGCTGGTTGAAGGCCTGTTTAGGTAGTCAGGGGCTCTGACTCTTTAACCTGAGCAGGGAATCCTCCAGAAGGGTTAACAAGGTAACAGGGAATAGTGGAACCATGTGTCCTGTCCTGATCATGGGTGTGGCAGGAGGTGATATTTTACAATACTATGTGCTTTACAGGAGATACCACAGTCTCTCCAGAGGTTGAAAAATGAAACAACAATTAATTTTATTGTAAACTTCCCTAAAACTTTGTCAGGAGGAACAAAAGTCTTGGCAGGTTCTTATTTTTCTAAAAGACACAAAGTAGAAGGAGAAAAGGAGAAAGAAAAAAAGGAAGGAAAGAAAACTGAGAAATAGGATCAACACTCCATGGATCCAGTGATATCTTGGTCAGCAAGTGGAAATTCTTTCAGCTGTAGTCCTTTTAGTTGTAGTCCTTGGAGTCCTTATGGTCCTTATAGTCAGTGAGTCCACTGGGGTCCAGGGTGGAGGTGTGCACACCACACGGATGAAAGATGTCTGCCTTTTTATCGGATCAGGCTCTCTTGGAACCCTCCCACAGATGGAGACTCATTTGCAGGGGCATCTGGTGAGCCCCAGGCCCAGTTAGCATTGTGCCCTGGCATGCACTGCATATTCATGGCCTTAGGGCAGATAACACAGGAAAGCATCCCCCACCTTAGTGTAGCAGGATCCCCTGCTCTGCCCCGTTGCTGTCTTCCCTAGCATTGATGAGTTTCCATTTCCTTCTATCTTTTGAGTTGTTTGGAGACAAACACAGAAAGGGTCTCTTGACCATCACAAGACCCTTGCAGCTGACAGGGCAGACCACCATATGGGTTGCCCCAGGTTGCATCCCCTCCCCTGGAGAGTCCTCAAACAATTTTTCATTCTGAACCACAACAAGGTCAAAGTATCCAAGTCTGCCATTAAGTGGAAACCATTGCTGCAGCTATATTTAGTTATATCGCTCTAACTTATGACAGCACTCCCGAAGAAACCTGATTAGAGACCAGAGGGTATTTGTCCTTGGGGTACAGAAAGTGGTCCCTCCACAGGAGAGGCAAAGGCAAAGGCATGCACCTGGGATAAAAGAAGGTAACACTGATTGCAGCTATCCTGACTGATACTGGTAGACTGTTTTGTGGATATCATGTAATTGGGGAACTGGAGAGCACCATCAGGGGCTTTTTAGGCTGTTCCCTGCCTTGGGGAAAAAGCATCTCTAGTGAAACCAAGCACCTGCTTCTCACACCACCTTTATAGGCCTCAAGCAATAGAGCCTTAAATCCCCTCAGCACAAAGCTTTTTTTTTTATGCCTCACCAATATATCCCTTGATGGCATAGGTAAGAATTAGAGAGAAATTTAAAAGGAAGCTAAAAATTTAAATTTACCCAAGAACTGTCTTTTTAACTTGTCTGCCTTGATCTCCTGCTTGCTGTAACATCTCCTCTGTGCTAAACATATATCTCAGCTCATTGGCAAAAAAAAAACACCCACCTGGACTATTGTTATGGTTTAAGCTCAGCCGATAACTCAGGACCACACAGCCACTTGCTCACTCCCCTCCTTCTTCCTCCCCCCGTTCCTGTATGGAGTACCTGATGACAAGTTACAGAAACTGCTGAAAGGGAGGGTAAATCGAGTCAGTTTGCAGAGGTGAAAGCCATCCAGCTGGCCTTGGACATTGCTGAATGAAAAAAGCGGACAGTACTTTATCTCTACACTGACTCATGGATGGTGGCAAATGCCCTGTGGGGGTGGTTGCAGCAATGGAAGCAGAGCAACTGGCAACACAGAGGTAAACCCATCTGGGCGGCTGCACTGTGGCAAGATGTCGCTGCCCGGGTGCAGAACCTGGTGGTGAAGGTACACCATGTAGATGCTCATGTACCTAAGAGGAAGCCACTGAATAATATCAGAACAACCAACAGGTGGATCAAGCTGCTAAGACTGAAGTGGCTCAGATGGACTTAGATTGTCAACATAAGGGTGAATTATTTTTGGTCTGGTGGGCCCATGGCACCTCAGTCCATCAGGGCAGTGATGCAACATAGAGATGGGCTCGTGATCGAGGGGTGGACTTACCAAGGGACACTATTACCCAGGTTATTCACGAATATGAAAGACCTGCTGCAATTAAGCAAGCCCAGCAGTTAAAGCCTCTTTGGTGTGGAGGACGATGGCTGAAGTACAAATATGGGGAGGCCTGGCAGATTGACTTTATCACAGTTCCACCAACCAGCGAAGGCAAGTGCCCTGTGCTAACCATGGTGGAAGCAAACACCGGATAGCTGGAAACATATGCTGTGCCCCATGCCACTGCCCAGAACACTATCCTGGGCCTTGAGAAACAAATCTTGTGTTGACACAGCACCCTAGAGAGTACTGAATCATACAATAGAACTCATTTCCGGAACAATCTTATAGACACTTGGGCCAAAGAGCATGGCATTGAGTGGGTATATCACATCCCCTAGCATGCACCAGCCTCTGGGAAAATTGTACGGTCCATTAGGCTGCTAAAAACTACACTGAGAGTAATGGGTGGTGGGACTTTCAAACCTTGGAGCATAGGAAGTTCCATGTGAACATCAGGAAAAACTTTTTTACTGTGAGAGTGACAGAGCGCTGGAACAGGTTGCCCAGGGGGGTTGTGGATTCTCCTACGTTGGAGATATTCAAGGCCCGCCTGGACAAGTTCCTGTGTGATGTACTCTAGGTTACCCTGCTCTTGCAGTGGGGTTGGACTAGATGACCTTTTGAGGTCCCTTCCAACCCTTGGGATTCTGTGTGATTGGGATACACATTTACCAAAAGCCACCTGGTTGGTCAACACCAGAAGATCTGCCAACAGAGCTGGCCCAGCCCAGTCAGAACTTTTCCGTACTGTGGAGGGGGATAAAGTTCCTGTGGTGCATATAAAGAATTTGGTGGGGAAATCAGTCTGGGTTATTCCTGCTTCAGGTAAATGCAAACGCACTCGTGGGATTGCTTTGGCTCAGGGACCGGGATATGCATGGTGAATAATGTTGGAAGATGAGGAAGTCCGATGTGTACCTCAGGGGGATTTGATTTTAGGGGAAACAGCCAATGAACTCAGTTATATGCTGTTGTTATGTGCTATGTAGCACTTTTATAGCCCACCAACTAGATGTCTTCAGGTTACCAGCAACTGGCCCTGACTTCCCTCTGACCATCATCCCAGCAAAGAATGAACTTTGATGAAACCAGACGAGCTCAGCAGTGACCAGATAAGTTCCACAGTGTCATCCGCAGGCAACAATACAACAGTGCACACCATCTCTCCTGCTCTGAAATACTGTTAGAGATGGAACCTCATGGACCAGATAAACTCAGCAGCTTTATAGGGATTGGTCCATGCACTAAGGAATGATATCTCTCTCTTTGTGTGTGTGTGTATGTATGTGTATATGTATATATATATGAGGCAAGTGTGATGGCATATTGAAAAATGTGGGATCTGAACATGACGTGAATGGTATGGAATAAGGGTTGGATACCGTCCTGTGTTCAGCAGTAGCAGTCATTTTTCTCCTTCTTAGTAGCTGGTGCAGCTCTGTGGTTTTGACTTTCAGCTTGGGAACAACGCTGATAAAACCGATGTTTTTAGTTCTTGATAAGTAATGTTTACCCTGATCATGGACTTTCTCAGTCTCATGTTCTGCCAGGGAGGAGGGGAAGTCGGGAGGAAGCAGAGACAGGACATCTGACCCTACCTAGCGAAAGGGGTATTCCATACCACAGCACATCATGCCCAGTATTTAAACTGGAGGCAGTTATGGGGAAGGGCTAGATCGTTGTTCGGGTCGGGCTTGGCATCAGTCGGTGAGTAGTGAGTGGTTGTATTCTCTTCCCTTGTTATTTCCCTTATCATTATTATTATTGGTGGTAGCAGTAGTGGTTTTGTGTTACACCTTAGTTACTGAACTGCTCTTTTCTCAACCGGTGGGAGTTACATTCTTTCGATTCTCCTCCCCATCCCTCTGGGAGCAGGGGTAGGAAGAAGTGGGGGTGTGGAGAGAGCAAGGGGCTGCATGGTTCTGAGTTACCGGCTGGGCTTAAACCACGACAAGGTGCCATCTAACCCAAACTTTTCTATGATTCTGTGATACTCAGACCTACACAGCATATCCAGTTTTGAGGAATAAAATAGCTAGATGAACTCAGTCAGATCCCTACAGATGTGATCAACAAAATAATTGAGGCCAGCACCAGGGGAGACAGTAGATAGGACTAGAATCCTAATTTTCTGGAGTGCTAATTTCAGCCTCTTCAAAAGTCTACTTAGAAGAATCCCATGGGATAGGGCTCTAGATGAGAAAGGAGTCCAGGAGAGCAGGTCAGTATTTAAGCACCACTTCCTCCAAGCTCAAGACCAGTGTATCCCTATAACAAAGAAATCAGGCAAAGAGGGCAGAAGACCTGCATGGATGAGTAGGTTGCTCCTAGTAAATCTCAAACGCAAAAACGAAATTTCAGGTATGTGGAAAAAGGGACAAGTGGGAGACCGGTCAGCCTTACCTCCATCCCTGGAAAGATGATGGAACAACTTATTCTTGACTCCATCTCTAGGCATATCAAGGATGAGGGGGTCACTAAGAACAGCCAACATGGTTTTATGAGGGGGAAGTCATGTATGACCAACCTTATAGCCTTCTATGAGGAAGTGACTAGGTGGAGGGATGATGGTAGAGCAATAGATGTAGTTTTTCTTGATTTCAGTAAGGCATTTGATACTGTCTCCCACAGCATCCTCATAGATAAGCTAAAGAAGTGTGGGCTTGACGATCAAGTAGTGAGGTGGATCGAGAACTGGTTGAAAGGAAGAAGGCAGAGAGTTGTGGTCAATGGCGCAGAATCTAGCTGGAGGTCTGTGACTAGTGGAGTTCCTCAGGGGTCGGTGCTGGGACCGGTGCTGTTTAATATTTTCATCAATGACCTCCATTGATGATTTGCTGATGACACAAAACTGGGAGGAGTGGCTGACACACCAGAAGGCTGTGCTGCCATTCAGCGAGACCTGGACAGGCTGGAGAGTTGGGCGGGGAGAAACTTGATGAAATTTAACAAGGGCAAGTGTAGAGTCTTGCATCTGGGGAAGAACAACCCCATGTACCAGTACAGGTTGGGGGTTGACCTGCTGGAAAGTAGCGAAGGGGAAAGGGACCTGGGGGTCCTGGTGGATAGGATGACCATGAGCCAGCAATGTGCTCTTGCGGCCAAGAAGGCAAATGGCATCTTAGGGTGCATTAGAAAGGGAGTGGTTAGTAGGTCAAGAGAGGTTCTCCTCCCCCTCTACTCAGCCTTGGTGAGGCCGCATCTGGAATATTGCGTCCAGTTCTGGGCCCCTCTGTTCAAGAAGGACAGGGAATTGCTTGAAGGAGTCCAGCGCAGAGCCACAAAGATGATTAAGGGAGTGGAACATCTTCCTTATGAGGAGAGGCTGAGGGAGCTGGGTCTCTTTAGCTTGGAGAAGAGGAGACTGAGGGGTGACCTCATCAATGTTTACAAATATGTAAAGGGTAGGTGTCAGGATGATGGAGCTAGGCTTTTTTCAGTGATATCCAGTGATAGGACAAGGGGCAATGGGTGTAAACTGGAGCATAGGAAGTTCCACGTTAACATCAGGAAGAACTTCTTTACTGTAAGAGTGACAGAGCACTGGAACAGGTTGCCCAGGGGGGTTGTGGAGTCTCCTACACTGGAGACATTCAAGGCCCGCCTGGACAAGTTCCTGTGTGATGTACTGTAGGTTACCCTGCTCTTGCAGGGGGGTGTGGGAATCGCCGGGAGACGAGCTCATCAGATGATGACCAACAAGTCTCGTTTATTGCTAAGCAGATGGACACTTATATACTTTGCATACAGAGATCATTAGCTCATAGCTTTTACATGTTACAAGATCATTGGCTTACAGCTTTTACATGTTACAGGATCATTGGTTTATAGCTTCTACATTTTTGCAGCTACACCGTGCACCCCCCACCATCCTCCTCATGCACTTATCACTTAGTGGCCTTGGCTGTGATTGCTCATAGTTTGTTGCTGTTTGCCGGTGTCCTTCATTTCCTCATTATCTGGCGTGAGAGGTTTGCACCATGTTCTACACAGATGTCTTGTTTCAGCTCGTTGATGGGAACGTGACCTTTTGACCTTTTTCGACAAGCCAATCCTCCACAGGGGGGTTGGACTAGATGATCTTTTGAGGTCCCTTCCAACCCTTGGGATTCTGTGATTCTGTGATTCAGCTTGTCTAGATGGCAAACAGCCTGCCCAGGGTGCCTTGGGTTGAAGGGTAATAGGTCTGGCAAATGCAAAGTAGGTATGTGATGGAGAGGGCAGCCTGTAGTTTAGACATGACTCCAGAGGCTGAAAAAAGTTCTGCAGTCTTCACACATCTCATTTTCATTCCAGAAATGTCTGACATCAAGCTGACAATCAGCAGGCAGCATTGTTGGTTGTGTGGGTTTTGGCATTGACTTGAGATCTCAGTCAGAGAGCCTTCAGACTTGGACACCCCTGCTCTCAGAGGGGGGATTTACTAGGTACAGGAGAAAAGCAGGATGAAGAATGATTGATGGAGGAGTGAACAGGAAGAACAATCAGACAGCTCAGAAAAGGATCTGAGGGATTGGATGAAAGGTGCCAGGGGTATTCCGGGAACAAAAAGCAAGACCTCCTTCATCTCCCATGTATAGGAATTGAATATGTAAAAATCAGTGGCCTTTCTTAAAAGAGTCCTAACTGTTAACTGAAAAAGAATGAGTGGCCCCGGAGGTATGCTAGTAATAGTTGTGACATTGAATCACTGATTGGAGCCTTTGGACTGTTGAAAGTTATGGATAACAAGGAACATCAGGCCTCAACCCTTGGATACCTACCTAGAAGAAAATGGGCAGTGGATGGGTAAAAGGTAATTTTTGCAGGGGGCAGCACAGCCACTGACTGGAGAAACCCAATTCAAAAGAAGAGAAAGACTGAGCATGGTGCCTGATTAGCATGAGAGGTGAGAGGGACTTTTAACCAATAAGGGGTGGAATATTAATTAATGAATAAATTGTGTAACACTCAACCAATAGGCACTGATTCCTTTGTCAAAATATATAAATAGCTTAAAGTTACAATCATTGGGGTGCTTGATTTGTGGAGACTTCCACTGAGTACCTGTAATGGATAGGAACCTAGCTGAGAGATGACTCTCTCTGGTGATTGAGAGACATAACAAAGTAGTTGTTTGCCACAGTGTATTAGGTAGAGTATTAGGTGACTTTGTCATAAAGTGGCAGGAAAACATAGGTATGCACCTGTTCCGTGACCTTCATAATTGGCCTCACTGGGGTGTGTGGCCAGTGCTCTCAGTGTGGGCAACGGTGAGATCATGAAACTTCATGGTCCCACGAGAAAACAATTAGAGATCTGGCATAAAGCCAGCTGTTTTTCTAAGGGTATAAAAGCGGGACTCTCCTGTGGCCATGGGAGAAGCCTCACCTGTGGGTGGATGCACCGCGTAGGAATTTTCCCAATTACCTGAGACTCCTGGCATCAGCTGCAATGGGGCTTCCCAGCTGGAAGTGTGGGCCTGGATGATGATTCATTTGTAATTGGTGATGGATTTCTTCTTAATCTCTGTTCTTTCTATGCAGTAATGATTAAATGCATTGCTAACTTTCTTCGGTACTTATATACCTGTGTCTTTGATTTGCCTTATTATACTGTCCTGGGTTTAGCAGTAGCAGTCATTTTTCTCCTTCTTAGTAGCTGGTGCAGCGCTGTGTTTTGACTTTCAGCCTGGGAACAGAGCTGATAACACTGATGTTTACCCTGACTAAGGACTTTGTGAGTCTCATGCTCTGCCAGGGAGGAGGAGAGGGGACAGGACACCTGACCCAAACTAGCCAAAGAGGTATTCCATACCACAGCACATCATGCCTGGGGAGGTAACAGGGAGTTAGCCGGGAGTTTAACATTTCAGGCAAGAAAGGGTTAACGCAAAAGTGCGGTTGCTGACAGGTATTTATGGTTGCTGCTGAAGCAGGCAGGCAGCTGTAGCTGCTGCCGAGCAGGCTGCTGTTTGTAGCCGTGCAAAGCAGGGTGAACAACTTTTGAAAAAAAAAAAAAAAGAGAGAGAGAAGAAAAAAAAAAGGGTAAAGTTGCAGAGCACAGGTAGACAAATGCGAATCCAGGTGATAGATTGGAAATCTATTCAGAGAGAGGCTCTGTCAAACAATGATTTTGATTGTTTGCAGGCGTTGCAGGAAAAGATTCTCGCCTTTCCTGTTAAGTACCAGATTAACGCTAAAGGTCAGGCAGTAAATGCTGAAATGTCTCCCTTAAATTGGAAATTGCTATCTCAGTTAAGGCAAACTGTTTTTTCTACAGGCATTCAGTTTGAACCCACTAGGCAAATGTTGTCATATATTTGGGGAACAGATTTGCTGTTATATTAAAAGTATTGTGAAATTAATCCTCACCCCTTCGTAGTTGTTGCTATGGAACATGTATTTGCAGAAAGCCTGTCAAGAGGCAGTTGCAGTTCAGTGAGGCCAGGGAGATCCCCTGATTGGGGTGCAATTACAACACCTGATGGGAACTGGACAGTTCTCCACTAAGGAGGCTCAAGTCCAGCTAGGTCCAGAATTGTTAAAAGAATCTATGAGACTAGCCTTGCGAGCTCTATCACAGATTAAAGATACTAGTGCAGCTCCTGCCTACATGAAAGTGACACAGAAAAAGGACGAGCCCTTCAGTACCTTTGTGGATAGGGTAGCTGATGCTATAAGGAAGTCAGGTACTCCAGAATACATGCATGGTATTTTACTGCGTCAGTGTACAATACAGAACTGTAATGATGCTGTAAGGCAGATACTTGTTCAGTTACCTGCAAATGCCACTGTAGAAGAGATGTTAGAACGAATGGCACGGGTACCTATGGGGCATCAGGCAATGTTGGTTGAGGCAGTAAAAGCAGTGGGAGAGGCAATTCAAAAAAGTCATTCGCAAGTATTAGCGGCCTTGGCACCTTTGCAAGCCACCGGTATGGTCAAGGGTCCTCAATGTTTTAGATGTGGTCAAAATGGGCACATGAGAAAAGATTGCCACCACTCGGTTTGGTGCCCTAATTGTCAAATGGATAACCATTGTGCTGCTACCTGTCGATGCAAACAGAACCGGTCGGGAAACAGGCAGCGGAGCGCTAAGACCCGTCGCACGATGATCCCAAGCATGGGTCCCACAGCCCCTGCGCCTCAACGTGTGTACGCAGCAAGTCAAACTCCATTGCCTTGCAACCAGCCACTGCCGACAGCCTCAGAATGGACTTGGCAACCACAGTAGACACTACCTTGTAGTTTTTGTCATCAGTGTGACACTACAGTAGAATTGTATTGTGGTGGTTGTCAGTCTATAAGATATCTTCACCAGAGTTGGCTGAAACAAAGACTTTTTGTATAGTCTGTCAAATTATCTTTTATGTAACCCGCTTATAGCGCTTCAGAAATATTTAGCTGATTTTAGAAGTACAGATTTTGAATTACTCGAGTTATTTGAAAATCAAAGTTCGCTTCATAGAGCTGCATATGCGTTTGCTTTACAAGCTGCTTCGCCATTATAGGTCTCATAATTATAAGAAGTTTGTTGCTTTGTTGTACTTTGCAATGTTATTCTACTTGTTTACAACGACTCCTGACTCAATCCTTATTCCTTCATAAAGAAAAACGGGGGAATTGTGGGGGATTGGCTTGTTGAAAAAGGTCACATTCCCACCAACGAGCTGAAACAAGACATCTGTGTAGAACATGGTGCAAACTTCTCACGCCAGATAATGAGGAACTGAAGGACACCGGCAAACAGCAACATACTATGACCAATCAGAGCCAAGGACACTAAGCGATAAGTGCATGAGAAAGACGATGGTGGGGGGGTGCATGGTGTAGCTGCAAAAATGTAGAGCTTACGCAATGCCTTATTTGTGCCAGAAGCAATCAAGTGCCTAGTATTTGCATATTTACTGTTATATTAACCGAAGGTAGAAGCTCAATAAACGAAGCTTGCTGGTAACTCATATTGAGTCGTCCAAGTCTTCCTTTCACGACATAATTTTAACAGTTTGTACCTGAGCTAGTCAAGGTAGCTTTCCCTGCAATGGTAACTGCAGGCTCTGGGTTCCTTCCATGTGGGAGCTCATGTGTTCAAGTGCGGGACTGCACCAGAACAGGAGGCAAAATCTGGCCATTACACCATGTCCTTTACTATATATAGTGTGTCTACTCCTGTGCCTTCCTGCAGCCAGCAGGTTGGGGCACCAAGGGCGTGGTTGTGTTCAGTAGCACTAGGAAGAATCCAGCTCTTAAAATCGTAGAATAGTTAGGGTTGGAAAGGACCTTAAGATCATCTAGTTCCAACCCCCCTGCCATGGCCAGGGACACCTCACACTAAACCATGCCATCCAAGGCTCTGTCCAGCCTGGCCTTGAACACTGCCAGGGATGGAGCATTCAAAACTTGGGCAACACATTCCAGTGCCTCACCACTCTCACAGGAAAGAACTTTTTCCTTATATATAATCTAAACTTCCCCTGTTTAAGTTTTAACCCATAACCCCTTGTCCTATCACTACAGTCCTTAATGAAGAGTCCCTCCCCAGCATCCTTGTAGGCCCCCTTCAAATATTGGAAGGCTGCTATGAGGTCTCCAGGCAGCCTTCTCTTCTCCAGGCAGCCTTCTCTTCTCCAGGCTGAACAGCCCCAACTTTCTCAGCCTATCTTAACACAGGGGGTGCTCCAGTCCCCTGATCATCCTTGTGGCCCTCCTCTGGACTTGTTCCAACAGTTCCATTTCCTTTTTATGTTGAGGACACCAGAACCATACACAATACTCATGTGTCTCATGAGAGCAGATTAGAGGGGCAGGATCACCTCCTTCAACCTGCTGATCACTCTCCTTTTGATGCTGCCCAGGATACGGTTGGCTTTCTGGGCTGCAAGCACACACTGCTGGCTCATGTTCATTTTGTAATCGACCAGCACCCCCAAGTCTTCTGCAGGGCTGCTCTGAATCTCTTCTCTGCCCAACCTGTAGCTGTGCCTGGGATTGCTCCAACCCAGGTGTAGGACCTTGCACTTGTCGTGGTTGAACTTCATAAGGTTGGCATCAGCCCACCTCACAAGCGTGTCAAGGTCCCTCCGGATGGCATCCCTTCCCTCCAGCATATCAACCGGACCACACAGCTTGCTGTCATCGGCAAACTTGCTGAGGGCACACTCAATCCCACTGTCCATGTCAGTGACAAAGATGTTGAACAAGACTGGTCCCAACACCGATCTCTGAGGGACTCCACTCGTTACTGGTCTCCAGCCAGACATCGAGCCATTGACCACAACTCTTTGCGTGTGGCCATCCAGCCAGTTCTTTATCCACTGAGTGGTCCACCTATCAAATTCATGTCTCTACAATTTAGAGACAAGGATGTCATGCGGGACAGTGTCAAACCCTTTGCACAAGTCCAGTTAGATGACATCAACTGTTTTACTCCTGTCCATCAGTTCTGTAGCCCCATCATAGAAGGCCACCAATTTGGTCAGGTAGGATTTCCCCTTAGTGAAGCCATGCTTGCTGTCACCAAACACCTTGTTGTTTTTCATGTGCCTTAGTATGCCTTCCAGGAGAATCTGCTCCAAGATTTTGCCAGGTACTGATGCTCGGGTAGAGTCTACAACTCGTGAAGGTTGTAAAGTATGTATGCTTTTATCCAGCACTGAGGCACATGGGGGATAGCTCCTCCAAAGGCATGCACACCTTAGCTTTGTTCTCCTTCATATTTATCCTCTAAACTATTACATATTCATGAGGTTATGGAACACGTCGATACATATTTGTGACCTATCCCTGCTTCATATTCTGATGAGGTAAAAGTTCCTTGATTGCGTGGTGTCTCCTGGTGGTCGTGGGCGAGGGTCTCAAGATTAAGTAAATGAGTCTTCCCTGAACTTTTCATCTCTATTCGTCGCGCATGTTCCCTGGTGATTTAGTTGCTGTCCAAACCACAAAGTTGATTTCAGCTGGTTTAGGGGTCCAGAGAACAGGACTTACTGTTTCTTCCTCTTATCAATAGCCTTGGTCCTCCCACTCTGTTCCAGGAAGCACGATAAGTGTTGAGTACGCATTTGTTGAGTAAGCACGAGTAAGCAGTAACATTGTTAAGCAAGTAGCTTAACCCTAACCCCCCGTACATTGGTTAACCCTTCACATCAGTCCCCCCTTTTCTATAAAGTTAGTAAGTTCTTTTACTAATACATAGATTCTTCTTTTAGCAAACTCCTGCGAAAGGTATCTTTCAGTGCTTTACTATGTGTGTTTAACAAAGAAGTCGAAATCGTCACTTGTCACAGCATCCTCCAATTCCAAACAAATAACACAATGGATAACACAAAGCTATCTCTTACTGATATTAAAAGAAAAATAGTGGGGTGAAGTAATGTATTTAGAATGCCAGTTGCAGTGGGTGACCATCTGAAAAGTGTATCCCACCAGTGGTGACTTGTATCTTGCCTTACCCTTTGCAAGACTCCGCTTATTTCTTCCGTGTCATGATTAATGGTAATTAAAGTTTTCTTTCCATTTTCCTGGACTTCTTTCAAAATGTTAATTAGGTCTTGATGCTTTACTAATTGCCTTACCAACGTAAGGTTCATCCCAGTGGGTGTAGGTGATAATTTGTGGTACATTGTGTAATTAGACTTTATCAATTGGTGGGATACAACTGGTGCTAAATATGAAAAGTCACACCCAGTGATCTCAACAAAATTACAAATACAGAGATTAAAACTATTCTTAACAGCTACAGTTTCATTATTATCTATCTTTATAAAAGCGCAAGCAGTTCTTAAGCACACACAGCCTTGGCCAATATATACGAGTACAGTGCTTTGAGTATTGTCTGGATGGACTTCAAAATGACAGATGCCTTGTTCTGTATCGAGGCATATGTCCTTAGCATCGATTGTATTTCTTCTTGAGCTTTCACAGTTCTAGTTGGAAAGGCTTCTGGCCAACCTGAAAAGGTATCCGTTAATATCAACAAATATCTATACCCCCCTTTTCTTGGGAGTTCTTTAAAGTCGATTTGCCATTGCTGTCCTGGTCCATTGCCCCAGCCAATTTGACCCATTTTGGGTTCAGGATTATTTTTGGGGTTTGTTTGGAGGCAGAGATCACATTGGCGGGTTACCTGTTGGATAGTAGCATACAAATTTCTAGCTATAAATTTGTTTGTCAAATATTTATATAAGGCATCTACGCCCCAGTGTGTTTTTTGAATGCTCGTTCCTTATTAATGACCATAGCAGAGAGGAGGGGACAATTATTCTTCCCTGTACTGTGCTGGCCCACCCCTCCTCATTGAATATTCCTTCCTGGTCTGTGATTAATTTTTGGTCGTCTTTGTTGTAATTTGGCTTACCTTCCAGGGAAATTTTCCAATCAGGAATTAAGGCTCCCTCAATTGTTATCTTAGCCTTTGCTGCTTCTTTTGCCTATCTATCTGCCAGTTCATTTCCTTCTAATTCTGAGCTCACCTTCTGGTGTGCCTTGATGTGCATAACTGCTACCTTCTCAGGCAGTTGGACCACTTTCAACAGTCTCACTATTTCTTGTGCATGTTTAATGTTTTTCCCTTGGGAGTTCAACAGTCCTCTTTCTTTCCAAATGGCTCCATGCACATGTACGACCCCGAATGCATATCTTGAGTCTGTAGAGATGTTTATATTCTTCCCTTTTGCTATTTCTAAGGCTCTAGTCAGAGCAATCAGCTCTGCCTTTTGTGCAGAGGTGTTTATTGGCAAAGGTCCAGATTCTATTACCTCTCTGCAGGTGGTAACTGCATATCCAGCATGCCATTTTCCACTGATGACATAGCTGTTCCCATCAGTAAATCAGGTTTCTGTGTTGTCTAAAGGGGTATATTTCAGATCCAGACAACTGGAATATGTGGCCTCAATAGTCTCCAGGCAATTGTGGTGTACTGGTTTTCCTTCATTTGCGCTGAAGAAAGAAGCTGGGTTGACAATGTTAGTTACCACAATCTCTACATCATCTTGCTCCACCATGATGGTTTGATATTTCAGAAACTTTTGTGGGGAAAGCCAGTGCCCGCCTTTCACTTCCAGCACTGTGGACACTGTATGGGACACCAGCACAGTCATTTTCTGGCCCAAAGTGAATTTGCGTGCTTCTTGGATGTTTAGTACAACTGCTGCAATGGCCCTGAGGCACCCTGGTCACCCTTTGGCTGCTGTGTCTAACTGCTTAGAAAAATAAGCAACTGTTTATCGGTATGGACCCAGGTCCTGTGCTAGTATCCCTAAGGCAATTCCTTGTTTCTCATGGGAGAAAAGAAAGAATGGTTTACTCACGTCTGGGAGTCCTAAGGTTGGTGCCGACATCAAGGCGATTTTTAATTGGTGGAAGGCTCAAGTGGCTTTCTTTGTCCACTGAAGATTCTTGTTGTCTTTTACGATTAGCGCATATAGAGGCTTAACAATTAGTCCATGATGGTAGATCCACAATCTACACCATCCTGTCATACCGTCCAGCCCACACAGGCCTCTTCTGTCTGGGTAGCTATTAGGATGTCATCTACGTACTGCAATAACTTCCCTTCTTCTGGTGGGGTTTCCCAGGACTCTAAGTCTTTTGAAAGTTGTTCTCCAAACAGGGTGGAGCTGTTCTTAAATCCCTGAGGCAACACTGTCCACGTGAGCTGGGTTTTGCACCCACTCTTAGGGCTTTCCCATTCAAATGTAAAGATTTTCTGGCTGGCTTTGTGGAGAGTGAAGTAAAAGAAAGCATCCTTCAAATCTAGAACAGTAAACCAAGTTAGCTCTGGTGTTAAGCATGTTAGCAAAGTGTATAGATTTGCTACTACAGGGCAAAGATCCTCAGTTATTTTGTTAACAACTCTTAAGTCCTGTACTACCTGGTATGACCCATCAGGTTTAGGAGCAGGTAAAATAGGGGTGTTAAAATCAGATTGGCACTCTTTTAGCAGTCCTAGCTGTAGGAAGTTTTCAATTATTGGACAAATTCCTTCCCTATCTTCCCTTTTCAGGGGGTATTGTTTGATCCTGACTGGCTGTTTTCCCTCCTTGAGCTTAATCTGTATCGGGGGTGCATTTTTGGCTTTTCTAGGTACATTTTTTGCTCATACTCCTGGGATTACCTGATCGAGTATATCTTCCCTGACTTCTCCCTCGACATGATTAGTGATCAAAACGAAGCTTAACATCTCTATATACTGTTGGTCGTTTACTTTTCAGGTGATCTCGACACCTTTGAAAGTAATGGTCACTCCCAAGTGTTCTAACAAATCTCTTCCCAAAAGGGCTTTTGGGGAGTTAGGCATATACAAAAACTTATAAATACCCCATTGTTTTCCCAATTGATATTTTAATGGTTTACAAAAGTATGCCTTCTCACTTTGGCCAGTTGCCCTTTTTATCATAATATAATCTTCTTCTAAAGGCATCAAGGCTTTGTTTAAAACTGAATATGTCGCTACTGTATCAACCAAAAATTCCACCTCTTTCCCCCTATCCCCTAGCTTCATTATAACCAGCGGGTCTGCTAGGGAAGATTCCCCTGGTCCCCGTCAGTCTAGTTCCAGTTCAGTCACCGGAGCCACCCCATGGCACTATCCCTCCCAGGGCAGTCTCACTTCCAACATCCAAACTCCCCCTAGCACACAACCAGCGCAGCCGTGGCTATAGCACGACCCAGCTTTTTGTTTTCTACCTGTTCCCGAATCTATACGCTCTCCATGCTTCCTTCTTCACTCCCGTCCACATTTAACAACCCCTCAGTCCCGTCTGTCAACATGTCTGTTCCCACTTGTTTGCCTGCCTGCTCCAGCACCCATCCCATGCTGAAACACAGGAGCTGCAGGAGCTCCCCTCCTTTCCCCCTTGGTTTTCTTTTTTTTTTTTTTTTTTTTTTTCAGGGGTTACAGATGCCTGCCTCTGCAACAGCACTTCTGGTTGAACCCTTTCTTAACTCTGAATGTGAATCTGCTGCTTGTTGCCAGTGACAGCAATCTCCTTCTTATCAATATATAAGACAGATACAGAGGGTGCTCCTCTCAGAGGTACTTGTGGTATGTAATTTTCCTACCTATCTTCCTGATTACTGTTTTTTAACTTTAAACATCATTCCCCCAATATCACAACTTGAACAACATCTCTCAATCTTAACTTTCAGTTTTTCCCTGTCCTTTTCCAAAGCCAAAATTAAGGAATCTGGTGGAACTATATTAATTTTGCATTCAGTCTGTCACTCTTTTAGAAATTTAAAGATAGAGTTAACGAGAGCTCCAGCTCTGGGACTTCTGGATGTTACTATACCATTTTGGCTATATTCCTATGAAAAACAAGGAATAGCCTTGGGGGTCCTTGCTCAGAAACTAGGACCATACAGAAGAGCAGTGGCGTATTTTTCAAAACAACTGGATGAAGCGAGCAAAGGATGCCTAAGAGCTGTGGCCGCAGTCATCATAAATATTGAAGAGGCTCGCAAATTCACCTTGGGACAGATGATTACTGTGCTAGTGTCCCATGCGGTATCAGCAGTCCTGGAGCAGAAAGGAGGCCACTTGTTATCTTTTTCACGTTTTTTAAAATACCAGGCCACCCTTGTGGAACAAGATGATATGGAAACTGTGGTCACTAATGTTGTGAATCCAGCATCTTTTTTGCAGGAACAACTGACAGAACAACTAACACACAACTGTTTGGCCACTATAGAGACCCTGTATTCGAGCCGACCAGACTTGAAAGAAAAACCTCTGGAAGATGCTGATTCTTGGTTTACTGATGGTAGTAGCTTCATGAAAAATGGTGAACAAAAGGCAGGATATGCCATTACCATCACTTCACAGGTAATAGAAGCTAAACCTTTACCAGCAAACACCTCTGCCCAGAAGGCAGAAATAATAACATTAACGAGAGCCCTGGAATGGGCTATAAATATTTGGACTGATTCTAAATACGCATTTGGTGTGGTCCATGCACATGGTGCTATCTGGAAAGAGCAAGGACTTTTGAACACACAAGGGAAACAGATTAAACATGCTGCAGAAATTCTACAATTACTAGAAGCTGTTCAGCTACCTGAAGAAGTAGCTATTCTGTACTGTAAAGGACATCAAGGTGACTCTGATCAGGAAATTGGAAATAATTTAGCTGATTTTGAAGCCAAACGAGCAGCTGAACAATCTCAAATCATGTCCTTAATCCCTGATGGCAAACTAACAATTGAGAAATCTAAACCTAGGTATTCAAAAGAGGATAGAAAATTGATTCAAGATCTAAAGGACAGGAAAATAAAGAGTGTGGGGTTCAGATACCTGATGGGAGAATTGTAACCCCCTATAACCAACTCGGGAAGTTAGTTCAGGAGGAACATAATAAAACTCATTGTGATAGTAACTCTTTGTATAAACACTTAAACAAACAAATTGTAGGAAGAAATCTATATACTATAGTTCAATTAGTGACAAAACAATGTCAGCTATGTCTTAAGAATAATCCTAAAACTGAAAATAGAAATCAAATTGGGACAACTGTGAGAGGAAGTTATCTGGGACAGCAGTGGCAAACAGATTTTTCTGAATTACCAAGAAAAGGAGGTTATCGATATTTGTTGGTGTTAAAGGATACTTTTTCAGGCTGGCCAGAAGCATTCCCTTGTAGGATAAATAATGCAGGACAAGTGACTAAAATATTATTTAACGAGATCATACCTCGCTTTGGAGTACCCGAGGCAATTTCTTCAGGCCGAGGTTAACACTTCAGTGCAAAATTGTTACAAGAAATTAGCAAAAAATTAGAAATTGATTGGCAACTACATGTTCCATACAGGCCTCAGGCCAGTGGGCAAGTAGAAAAGATGAACCATCTGATTAAACAACAGATTAGTAAAATATGTCAGGAAACAAATTTATATTGGTACCAAGCTTTACCATTGGCTCTATTAAGAATTCTAACTAAACCTTGGTCGAAAGAAGAGGTTAGCTCATTTGAGATTTTGTATGGAAGACCATATCAGTCCCAGTTCAAAGGAGAATGTCTTCAGGAAGTGGGGGAAGGCTATCTCCAACAGTTTCTGATCAATCTGGTAAAACAGTTGGAGGAGATAAATAAGAGAATAGTAGGGACAAGAGCAAGGGGTTTGGATTATCTGATTCACCCTTTCAGACCTGGAGACTGGGTTTATGTTCAGAATTTTTCAGGAGATCTTCTACAGGAGAAGTGGAGCGGACCGTACTAGAGATTACTGACCACCTTCACAGCAGTGAAGATAAAGGAACAACCTGCTTGAATACATTAAAGAAAGCACCAGAGTCAGAGAAGACATGGCAGGTCAAACCTTCAGGACCCTTGCGCATGAAATCTCATAATTTGGACTCATATGATAACTGGCGCACAAGCTTGGGACCAGAATTTGTACCTGAACTTAGTGCAGAATGTCATTAAGGTTTTTAATCTTAGTGACTGTTGGGTGTATGCACAGTTGCCTAAATCAGGAGAAAGCCTGTATCTCCCATTAATTGGAGTTCCAATTCCTAACACTGTCTCATGGACAAATTTGTGGGTGAACACTAGTAATCTGTATTCGAAGGAAAGTTTAAAATTTGGAATAGTTAATCCTAATCCAGGTAATAAATATTACACCTGTGCACAAAGATGTATTACACCAGGAACCAGGGTAGGAAATCATGCTTGTTCAAATACCACAGATGTAGGTAACCATTCAAAATGCAATCATACTATTAATATAGATGGTATCATAGTTCAGTGGTGGCCTGTTCCTAAAGGGAAAGGATGGTATTGGTTATGTGGAGAAAATGCTTACAAGATTCTACCCCCCAGCTGGAAAGGAGCATGCACCTTAGGTGCTGTAATACCCAATTTTACTATTATCGACAGGTATCCTTCCGGGACCTCAATTAGAAGTTTTGCTAAACGGATTAAGCGAGGATTTAACCCTATTATTGAATGGCACACTGCATTTCATAGTTTTGTAAGAGGGCTAATTCCATCTTTAGGAGGAAGTGAATTAGAAAAAGCAATTGTAAATATCTCAGCAACTAGAGAGGAAATGGAAAATAAAAACACTGATATAATCCTGGTGGAACAACAAGAGATAACCAGCCTGTCTAAAGTGGTATTACAAAACCGAATGGCTCTAGACATGTTATTGGCATCACAAGGAGGGGTTCGTTCCATAATCAATGAAAGCTGTTGTTCCTATATAGACCAAAGTGGCAGAATTGAAAAGATATTTCATGAAATGGCCATGGATGACACCTCCTGGGGTTTTGAAGAGATATGGAAAAGGTTAACTTCATGGTTACCCAGTCTCTCCTGGTTAAGGCAACTGGTTGCAGGAATATTGATGTTAATTACTTTAATATTAATTACTTGTGGTATGATACAGTATTCCCTCTGGTGTTGCAAACGATCTATGATAAATTATGAAGATTGGAAAAGAAATGAAATTAAGCACCAAGTAGAAACAGGAAATTATTTTTAAAAGACTTTTGATGGCAATGGTAACATATAAAATGTTGCAAAAGAATTTGCAAAAGGACAGAAAAAGGGGGGAGTTTGAGACAAGGGGGCACAAAATTACAAAATGGAATATATAAACCTTTAGAATTAGTTTTGAGTAATGTTAAGTTTGATGGCTTTGTAACAGTAGCAGTGGAAAATTACTGAGGTGCAGGATACATGGAGAAAAAATAGAGTACAGCTAGAGAACTTACTGAGAATTCTCACACGAGATAAATTGTTATAGTTGACATAGTTTTAAGAAAAACAGGCTAGAAAAACAGGACATAGGGATAAGGAGTATCTGGGAACGGCAGGTGTCCAGGATGGGCTACAGCTAAACTAACTGATAAGTAGGAGGATAGGAGTCTCTGGTGCTAACGAACCAATTAAACTGGTATAAACATCTACTGCGCATGCTTCAAAGGCTGCCAGAAGTGATGAAGATTGTTGGAAGAAGTAAACGACCCTCAGAGACCACCACTACAATTCTGTACGCATGCAGGGAGCTTTCTGGAAAATGATGTCATCAATACGTAGCCTCATGAATATGTATGTATGCCCAGTGACTATAAAAGGACAGCGTGTGTGGCAAATGAGGAGACACATGTTAGGAGGAGCTATCCCCCGTGTCTCCCGGTGCCGCAATAAAGAATACCTGCTTGTCAGCTTGAAAACTTTGTTGGCAAGTTTGTTCCTGGAGTTTTCTTCGAATCAATGCAGATGTTTCTTTTGAGACATGAGAAGTAAAAATAGGAGGGTGATGTGAAGAGTCAGCTCTGAAGGGTGATAGAGGTCATAGCCAGGGTATATTTACAGTGGCACATGCAGCCTGGTGACAAAGCCTGATTCATTCTAGGTAAGAGCGGCCATACGTTGTGTGAGCTTTAAGGGAGAATGGTAAAGGAAGAGCCTAGGCAAAAGTGCCAGTTTATACCCTCAGATCATTACATGGATGCTAAACTTAAGAGCACGAAACTACCATGGGAATATCCCAGAGAAGCCTTTCAATGCTCTCTTCCCTCCCATTAGCACTCACTATCCCAGTTGCACTCTTAGGTTTCTTAACTCTTAATCCCCCTTAAGCAGGGGATAGTGCTGTTGGGCCACTAAACCTTCTTACACTTTCTCTGTGGCAGCATGAATATTGAGAAGCTAGTTATGCAAGAGACAGCTGCCAAATAACTGGGAAAGACAACCTTGACAAACATCTGCCCCCAAAGCTGTTTAATCTCTACTAACCTCCACCCTGCAGCCTTCTGGCACATGCAAACAACATCAGAAGATGGTAAACAGAGGGAAAGAAGAATTGTGATGCTGTTCTTTGTATACTTTGAAAATACACATAAAACTTCTATAGCATGCTTCTTGCATCTTGCTTGCAGAGCTATCCTATCAATGGTGTCCACCACACACTTGGCAACATCCAAGCAGGGTGGTGGTAGCATCTTGGGAAGACAGCTTTCTCCCCTGTGCTGCAGAAGGGAATGAACGTCAAGAGGGGATGTGACTTTTTTGAGGTTACAGCAAACACGTAGTATGTGCCAACAGCAGCAAGGGACTCTAGATCTCATTTCTGTGCTCTAACAGTCCAGCAGACTCTCTGCAGTAGTATTTGGCTGCAGTGCCAGCTCAGGGACACAGTGTTTTTGGTGTGTGCATCTGAAAGTGAGCTTTGCTCCTTGCTGGTATCAGCACTGTACTGAGATAGATTAATTTGGACAACTGGGATCTGCCCTAGGCTAAGACAGCACTTGACAACCATTCTAGATACTGCTTGTTTTCCTTTTACTGTCATTCCATGTGGTGCCCAGATGGGTGCTTCCTTTCTTCAAAAGTATCTTCATGTTTCTGTTGAGTCACATACAGGGTGCTATACTTTTCAAGCCTCCTGTACGCCATTGTACAGCTTCCAAGCCAGCCTGAGGACAGACTCTGGATGGAGAGGAAAGGATTCTGATCAGGATTGCAGACCAATGTGGCAGCCAGCACACAACTGAGCAGAGCAGGTTCCTCCTTTTGAGAAAGGAGACAGAGCCAAACCAGTAGTAGCTGAATCCATCCTGTCCATTGGGGAGCACAGTGTCCTGAAGTCCTTTTCAAAGTCTGTGCAGCAGGCTTGGCCACCTGCTTTTGGAGTTGCAAGGTGTCTGCAGGCAAGATAGCCAGAACAGGATAGCAGACACAATGGCCAAGTGTACATGTTGGGGATAAACATACAGCAATGTCAGATATGATCCAGTGGCTCTTCCAAGGGTTGGTTTCAAGATATGTCTGATAAGACATCAAATGAGCCTCTGGGATAGTTGCCTGGACATCAGCCTTCTTTCAGCTAAACATTATTATAAAACCACCAGAAAAACAAACTAGATCATTCTATCTAGAGACCTTTCTCAACAACAGGAGGATACTCCCCCTCACACAGACATGTGGAAATAGTGAGTTTGCAGACTAACTTCAGAGATAGTTGAGTGCTGAGACCCTGGAGTCCAAAGTCAGCTCACATTAAAGGGCAAAATTAACAACTGATAAAAGGAAAGGATTTGCTTAAACTCAGGTAATTTAGTGGTGAAAATTACATGAAATCCTAACAAAAAGCCAGTTTGGCTTTAGGAGGCATCAAATGCAAATTCCTCTGTGGAGGCATCAATATAAGGAAACTATACTATTTGCATGGTGATTTAGATAGACAGCAGTGCAGCCTTTCATACTCTGTGGCAACCCTCCCCCTGTATGACTTCGGACTGAAAACAGGGGTTGAGAAGATCATCTGTTTGGTGCAAAGACTGTAACAAGGAACAATTTGCTTTATTGCAAGCAATCTGCAGTTAGGAGAGTCCCCAGCAGCTCTGCAGATTTTAGGGGTTTATAATGCTGTAACAGAGTGTCAGGGTCTGTGCTCTTTGCTTTTGCCTTCTCTGGGCCATGGCAGCAGAGACTGGATTAAGGAGAGCAGTGCCAGAACAGCCATGCATTTATACACCTTTTTGGGAAGTCACCACAGCATAATCTTCAAAAAGGACATGAGGAAAACCTTCTGGCTGAAGCAAAGGTCTGAAGACAAGACCAGATAGGAAGACCCAGTGCAATCTGCAGTTGATGCATACTGCCAGGCCATCCATGATATTCTGTAACAAGCCAACAAACATGCCCCATGGTTATAACCCGCTTAAGAGACTATGGTTCAGAAGGGTAAGTGTTCAATTTTCTGATAGCCACATGTGCACTGTCTTAATCATAGAATAGAATCATAGAATCATAGAATAGTTAGGGTTGGAAAGGACCTTAAGATCATCTAGTTCCAACCCCCCTGCCCTGGGGTGTGTTTTTACTCAGTCAGGGCTGATGCCATCCCTCCTGGCGCCACACCCTGTGAGTCAGCTGCTCGTGTCAGCTGAGCTGCCGGCTCCTGGGTAAGTCCTGTTGAGGACTTGAGGCTCTGGGTGGTTTCTTAAAGTGAAAAAACATATCTGCATACATTACTTCATCCCATTTTCCTTCTCTCCTTAAGGACAACATTAGTTGTAACATAGTATTATAATCTAAAGTTCCATTAAGTGGCCATTTCGCCCCCTCCTCCGACTTATATAGTGGCCACCATTGATTGCAATATTTAATGAGGGTCCTTTTATTTTCTGTCCCCCCAGTTCCTGCAATTTCCTTCCAATGTGCCAAAATGCAACCTAATGGGCTTTTCTTCAGAATTTCCTTGCTTTGACTGGCTCCCATTTCAAACAATCGTTTACAAATCTCTATAGCCTCTCTCTCCCAGTGCTCCTTGGATGCAATTATAAAAATAATATGAGAGCACCTACACACAAGTTTTATGATATTCTCAGGGGGTTCAGTAAAATAATATCTCTGGGTTCTGCAGAACTCCCCTGTTGTTAGATCATAGTTTTGGTTCCAGCAAAATTTATACTGTCCTAGTATCCACGGCAGGTTCCACTGTTCAAAAGTTATTATGCACCCCTATGTGAGGCTATAATTCTCTGAGTGTTAAGTCCAGATCTCAAGAATAGGACCACAAATTTTAGAGGTTATACTTCTCTTATACAGCCACTGGGGCACAGAGAGGGAACTCTTCTTAACCCCCCCAATTAGCCAGGTTTTACTTCTGTCTACTCCTCCCCCACCACTTAAACACTGTAATCTTTAACAATAATGACAGACATATACACAAGAACAAATAGACACAACACAAGACAGATACACTTCGTAGCTATGCCACATCTTGATCTCACGAAACACTTAGACACAACACAAAACAAATACGCTTCGTCCGTCTCCGGCCGCTCTCCTCATGGAGAACACAGAACTGCAGATCAGGACTCCACACTCACTTCGTAGCTATGCCACGTCTCAGCCACAGAACACTTTCACCCCCACATGGAATCCCACAGACACACTCCACACAGTGGTTCCACTTACCCTTCTCCTGCTTCCTACACAGTCATTAGCAGGTCCATCCTGGCTCCCAAAAACTGGGATACAGTGGAGACCCTGGACTCGCCTGGTCCACGGCCGCTCTATCGGCTGACGAGTCTTTGGACTCACCCAATCCACCCCCAGGATCGCTAGCGGCTGCTCTACCGGTCGACGAGTCCCCAACCTACTGCTTGCAAGCCCTACCTGCCAAGGGGAGCTACACTGTGCGCCAGATGTCTCTGCGCGGCTTACCACCAGCCCCAACCAAGCATACAACTTATAGCCCCCCTAAATTACAAGCATATCATTTCTCCGCAGCCGGCAGAGGTTCTTGTCTGCCCCCACAGTGAGCGGATGAGAAGCGGAGGTCCTCCAGGCAAACGGCCTGCGGCGCCCAGGATGTCCACCCCTCAGCTGATCCTGCAGCCAAACAGATGTCTCCTGGCTGGCTCGCCAAATTGATGTGCGGGTAGACTCCACAACTTGTTAAGGTTGTAAAGTAGGTATACTTTTTTTCAGCACTGAGGCACATGGGGGATAGCTCCTCCAAAGGCATGCGCACCTCAGCATTGTTCTCCTTCATATCTATCCTCTAAACTATTACATATTCGTGAGGTTACGCAACACACCGATACATATTCATGACCTAACCCTGCTTCATATTATAATGAGGTAAAAGTTCCTTGCTTGCATGGTGTCTCCTGGTGGTCGTGGGCGAGGGTCTCAAAATGAAGTAAATGAGTCTTCCCTGAACTTTTCATCTCTAGTTGTTGCGCATGTTCCCTGGTGATTTAGTCACTGTCCAAACCGCAAAGCTGATTTCAGCTGGTTTAGGGGTCCAGAGAACAGGAGTTACTGTTCCTTCCTCTTATCAACAGCCTCGGTCCTCCCACACTGTTCCGGCAAGCACGTAAGTGTTGAGCACGCATTTGTTGAGTAAGCACTAGTAAGTAGTTAAGCACTAGTAAGACTAAGTAAGAGTAAGCACTAGTAAGAAAGTAGCTTAACCCTAACCCCCCTGTACATCGGTTAACCCTTCGCATCAGCACAGAGCTGAGACTGACTGGTCTGTAGTTCCCTGGGTCATCCATTTTCCCCTCCTTATATTACCCTTCTTCCAGTTGTTGGGAACTTCACCCGACTGCCACAGTTTTTCAAATAAAATGGACACTGGCTTAGCAACTTCATTTGCCAGCTCCTTCAGGACCTGTGGATGGATTTCATCAGGTCCCATGGACTTGTGCACGCTCAGGTTCTTAAGATGGTCTCAAACCATATCCTCTCCTACAGTCGGCCTAGGGTCTTCATTCTCACAGTCCCTGTGTCTGCATTCCAAACTGGTGCTAACTGCTACATCACACTCCTGGTCACTCGTGCTTCCTGGGGTGTTTTTACTCAGTCAGGGCTGATGCCATCCCTCCTGGCGCCACACCCTGTGAGTCAGCTGCTCATGTCAGCTGAGCTGCCGGCTCCTGGGCAAGTCCTGTTGAGGACTTGAGGCTCTCGCTGCTCTGAATTGACGCTGATCTTCCCCCCCGCTCCAGTGCTGAAGGTGTCCTCTCTCGAGCTATTCACCTCAGCAATTGGAGTCATGCTCTTGAAAAATTACTGTATCATGCCTTTTCCCAGACTGTCAGAGAAACAGTTCATATCTGGGAAGCCTGGAACCAGGTGGTGGCCTGCCGCTTACCATCTTACACGTTTTATATATATATATGCATGTTCAGTTTAGTTTCTAGCTTCTAGGTGGGAAGAATTGACATGTTTGAAAACCAATTTTAATTTTCAATTTTCACTATGGTGTTGAGACAGTTCCAACAAGTTTGCCACTAAAAGACTTTAAATATTTTCATCATTGCTGGAGCTGCCTTAAGTGGTAGTTTGTCTATCTAAATCCTCTGATATGCTGTACTACAGAGTACAATACTACCTGGACTAGCTTGTCTGCAAGTAGGCGTGATGGGGCACACTCCATATTTGGGAAGCTTTGTTTTTTGGGGGGATTTCAGTGACAGGTGCTGTGCTGAGAGATATTGAAATTAAATCTTTCCAGTTAGCCACAAAATAGATCCAGATTGGGAAGTACAGACTTCTTCATTCCTCTCCAAGAGGGTCCAGAGATTGAATTAAGTCCTCATTTCTTCTGAGCTGGACTTTCACACAGCTGGTCACAGAAGCTTTTCAGTTTTAATCATGAAGTTGACTGGTCCACCTGGAACTCAGCTGAAATTATAAATGCATTTCATACAACACCCCAAAGAGTAATCACATGAAAATGGTTTCAGACTACTGCCAGCCCAGGCTGAATTTGAACTGGCAACCTACCCTCCATATTATATTCCCAATATCATCCATCATATGTCAGATATATTTCCAGAAGTATTTTTAGCATACTAAACATGCTCCCATGTTCTGTGTTTTGCCCCTACGTTTCAGCCATTCAAAACACTGGCATGTTCTCTGTTCCCTCTGAATGCAGCCAGTTAGAGAAGAGACTGCATAACTGTTGTGGTTTAAGCCCAGCTGGTAACTCAGAACCACACAGCCACTTGCTTGCTCACTCCCTCCCTTCTTCCCTCCCCCCCTGCTCCCGGAGGTATGGGGAGGAGAATGGAAAGAATGTAAATCCCATGGGTTGAGATAAGAACAATCCCATAACTAGGGTACCATACAAAAATACTATTGCTACCACTAATAATAATAATGATAAGGGAAATAAGGGGAGAGAATATAAAACTAAAAGGAGAAAAGGAAAAGAAAACAAGAAACACAAGTGATACACAATATAATTGATCACCACCCTGCCAACCAATACTCAGCCTGACCCAAGCAGCAATCTGAGCCTTCCAGGTAATTCCCCCCAGCTTCTATACTGGGCATGATGTGCTGTGATATGGAATACCCCTTTGGCTAGTTTGGGTCAGGTGTCCTGTCTGCTTCCTTCTGGCTTCCCATGCCCCTCCTCACTAGCAGAGCATGAGAGACTGAAAATTCTTTGATTAGGGTAAGCATTACTTAGCAACAACTAAAAACATCTGTGTGTTATCAGCATGGTTCTCAGACTAAAGTCAAAAACACAGCACTGCACCAGCTGCTAAGAAGTAGAAAAATATCTAAACTGTTTAAGTTTTAACCTGTTGCCCCTTGTCCTATCACTACAGTCCCTAATGAAGAGCCATACCCACGAGCTCTAGGTTATCTGCAGCAAAACAAGACTAACAGTATTGTGTGTAACCAGTGTAACATGCCTTTAATCCACATCAGCTCCTACTGCTGTTATTCTTAAAATCTGCCCAGCCTTTACAATTTTTAAGCACTTTAATGGGTCACATCTCCCAGCTCTGGCCGCCATTCCTTCAACTCGATCTTTTGTCTCTTCTGCATTAAACTCATCAGGATTTGGATTGTTGGTGTTTGTTTTTTTTTTTTTTTAATATTTTTAAGCTTAGGAAAAATTAAGGTAGTACATAAATGTTTAATAGCTTAACTGGCAAAACCATTGTTGGGGATGGTAACAACTGGGGTTTAATCACATTGTAGGTTTTACATAGGGAGAGTGACATTTTTCACTGTTAAATCAGAATCAATTGTTCAAATGTCAAATGCTCTGCTGGAAGGTTGATAAATGCCATGTTTTACTCATATATAAATCTGTCATACGTGCCTGCTGTAAGCTTGGTTCAAATGAGCTCAATTAAATACCAACCCAGCATGAATACAACTTTTGCTTCCAGAGTCTGCAGTGATTGAATTGTGGCAGAAAGAATGTGCTGTGCTACATGCACTAAACACAGATTTATTCTGCTGTTTGAGTGGTCTTTTCCTTGGTTGTTTCTCCTCCTCTGAATAAATGCATTTCATGGCCACATGTTTGCTTGGGGATCAGTTAGATACAAGAAAAACTAACCAGGTGGCTTACGTTTCTAGTGACTTCCTAAAGGTTACACCTGGTTTATCAGTGGAATAGTAAAACATATAGCCTGCTGCTGGGGCCACATCAACAAAGTGGAAAACCTCATATCTCCCGGTCTGTGTAGTTCAGAGTCTTAAACTCTTATGATATTATATCCATATTAATTATGTATTTCGTACTTTTCTAACACTCCCACTTTATCTTTCTGTCAGGAATTGCAGGGCTTCTTTCTTGCAAATCGCTTGATAAGGAGGCTCCTGACAGCACGGGGGGGGGGGGGGGGGGGGGTGTGTGATTAGTTTTTAGGAGATTTTTTCAGCACATCCTTAACAGGAAGCATATCCAGATGGAGCAAGCCTTCTGAAAACAGAAGAATTGTGATAAGGAGAGAGGGAGGAACGGAATAATACCCAGGCGTAAATCTCAAGGTCTCAGTATCCAGTGGAAGGCAACAGATCTCCATGGGATCCCCAGGAGATATTTCTCCCTTGGGAGCACCCATTTCCTTGAACATAGTCTGTGTATAGGTGGGACGAGTAACGTGGAAGCCAGGGTGCAGTGGCAGTAGAGCACTGCTGTTGATTTTCTTCATGAAAAAAATGCAGCCTGCCACTCAGGTCTCTTGTGGCTTGGGAGGAATTTTTTTATTTAATAATAATATTTTTTTAATTGCCTGTCCTCATTTCCACCTTATATAAGCTTCTTTTTCCCTCCCAAGTTTTCTTTTTTTTCTCTTTTCGCAGCTCCTCATCCATCCATGGAGGCCTCCTGGCCCCAATGCTGCACTTCCTTCTAGAAGGAGAGCAGTGCCAGAACCACCATGCATTTATACACCTTTTTGGAAAGTCACCACAGCATAATCTTCAAAGAGGACATGAGGAAAACCTTCTGGCTGAAGCAAAGGTCTGAAGACAAGACCAAATAGGAAGACCCAGTGCAATCTGCAGTTGATGCATACTGCCAGGCCATCCATGATATTCTGTAACAAGCCAACAAACATGCCCCATGGTTATAACCCGCTTAAGAGACTATGGTTCAGAAGGGTAAGTGTTCAATTTTCTGATAGCCACATGTGCACTGTCTTAATCATAGAATAGAATCATAGAATCATAGAATAGTTAGGGTTGGAAAGGACCTTAAGATCATCTAGTTCCAACCCCCCTGCCATGGGCAGGGACACCTCACACTAAATCATGTCACCCAAGGCTCTGTCCAAATTGGCCTTGAACACCGCCAGGGATGGAGCAATCACAACTTCCTTGACCAACCCATTCCAGTGCCTCACCAGCCTTCCAGTAAAGAACTTCCTCCTTATATCCAATCTAAACTTCTCCTGTTTAAGTTTTAACCCGTTACCCCTTGTCCTATCCCTACAGTCCGTAATGAAGAATCCCTCCCCAGCATCCTTATAAGCCCCCTTTGGATACTGGAAGGCTGCTATTAGGTCTCCAGGCAGCCTTCTCTTCTCCAGGCTGAGCAGCCCCAACTTTCTCAGCCTGTCTTAATACGGGAGGTGCTCCAGCCCCCGACCATCCTCGTGGCCCTCCTCTGGACTTGTTCCAGCAGTTCCATGTCCTTTTTATGTTGAGGACACCAGAACTGCACACAATACTCCAGGTGAGTAGAGGGGTAGGATCACCTCCTTCGACCTGCTGGTCACGCTACTTTTGATGCAGCCCAGGATACGTTTGGCTTTCTGGGCTGCGAGCGCATACTGCTGGCTCATGTTCATTTTCTCATCGACCAGCACCCCCAAGTCCTTCTCTGCAGGGCCGCTCTGAATCTCTTCTTTGCCCAATCTGTAGCTGTGCCTGGGATTGCTCCGACCCAGGTGTAGGACCTTGCACTTGTCGTGGTTGAACTTCATAAGGTTGGCATCAGCTGACCTCACAAGCGTGTCAAGGTCCCTCTGGATGGCATCCCTTCCCTCCAGCATATCAACCGAACCACACAGCTTGGTGTCATCGGCAAACTTGCTGAGGGCGCACTCAATCCCACTGTCCATGTTGCTGACAAAGATGTTGAACAAGACCGGTCCCAACACCAATCCCTGAGGGACACCACTCATTACTGGTCTTCAGCCGGACATTGAGCCGTTGACCACAACTCTTTGCCTTCGGCCATCCAGCCAATTCTTTTTCCGCCAAGTGGTCCATCTACCAAACTGATATCTTTCCAATTTAGAGAGAAGGATTTCATGCAGGACAGTGTCAAATGCTTTGCACAAGTCCAGGTAGATGACCTCAACTGCTCTACCCCTGTCCATCATATCCGTAGCCCCATCATAGAAGGCCACCAAATTGGTCAGGCAGGATTTCCCCTTAGTGAAGCCATGCTGGCTGCCACCAAGCACCTTGTTGTTTTTCATGTGCCTTAGCATGCCATCCAGGAGAATGTGCTCCAAGATTTTACCAGGCACAGAGGTGAGACTGACTGGTCTGTAGTTCCCTGCGTCATCCATTTTCCCCTCCTTGCAAATGGGGGTTATATTTCCCTTCTTCCAGTTGTCAGGAACTTCACCTGACTGCCATTGTTTTTCAAATATGATGGGCAGTGGCTTATCAACTTCATTCGTCAGCTCCTTCAGGACCTGTGGATGGATTCCATCAGGTCCCATGGACTTGTGCACGCTCAGGTTCTGAAGATGGTCTCAAACCAGATCCTCTCCTACACTGGGCCTAAGGTCTTCATTCTCACAGTCCCTGCCTCTGCCTTCCAAGACTTGGGTGGTGTGGTCAGAGCATTTGCCAGTGAAGACTGAGGCAAAGAAGTCCTTAAGAACCACAGACATCTTCAATTCCAGGGTAGCCATTTCTCCCATTTCCTTTCAGGACAGCCCACATAAACCCTAGTCTGTCTTTTTTTTTTTTTCTTGCCACATACATACCTATAGAATCCCTTCCTGTTATCTTTCACATCCCTTGCCAAGTTTTATTTTAACTGGGCCTTAGCTTTCCTCATGTGGTCCCTAGCTTCCCGGACAATATCCCTGTATTCTTCCCAGGTCACCTGTCCTCATTTCCACCTTATATAAGCTTCTTTTTCCCTCCCAAGTTTTATTTTTTTTATCTTTTCGAAGCTTCTCATCCATCCATGGAGGCCTCCTGGCCCAATGCTGCACTTCCTTCTAGTCTGGACGCAACATTCCTGAGCTTAGAGCAGGTGATCCTTGAATATCAACCAACAGTCTTGGGCCTCCCTTCCCTCTAGGGCTATATCCAGTGGAACCTTACTAAGCAGGTTCCTGAAGAGGCCAAAGTCTGCTCTCTTGAAGTCCAGGGCAGTGAGCTTGCTGCATGCTCTTCTCATTGTCCTGAGGATCTCAGACTCAACCATGTCATGATTACTACAGCCAAGGCTGCCCTGGAGCGTCACATTTCCAACTAGCTTCTCCCTTTTGGTGAGCACGAGGTCAAGCATGGCACCTCTCCTTGTTGGCTCCTCTATTACTTGCAAGAGGAAGGTGACTTCCACGCAGTTGAGGAACCTCCTGGATTACATGTGCCAGGCTGTACCCTTCCCTGGGTCTTCCTTTTATAAAACTGGGGGTTATATTTCCCCTTTTCCAGTCAGCAGAAACCTCACTGGACTGCCATTACTTCTCAAATATCATGGCTTATGGCTTGGCACAGAACTTAATATTTTCTGCAACAGACAAAAACTGTGACAATGTCTTTGACCCTGATCTAAACCATTCCTTTGCATCCTGATTGGCCTCATTTTTGCTTCCCACTTATCCTGGTTTTGTCTGGGATAGATGTAATTTTCTTCCCAGTACCTGGTACAGTACTGTGTTTTGGCTGTAGTCTGAGAACAATGCTGATAACACACTGATGTTTTAGTAGCGCTTACCCTGATCAAGGACTTTTCAGTCTCTTATACTTTGCCAGTGAGGAGGTGTCCTGGGTTTACCAGGAGCCGTTTTGCTCCTTCTTAGTAACTGGTGCAAGCTCTGTGTTTTGACTTCCAGCCTGGGCAGAGAGCTGATAACACCGATTGTTTTTAATTGTTGCTAAGTAATGTTTATTCTGGCCAAGGACTTTGTGAGTCTCATGCTCTGCCGGGGACGAGGGGAGGCCGGGAGGAAGCAGAGACAGGACACCTGACCCAAGCTAGCCAAAGAGGTATTCCATACCACAGCACGTCATGCCCAGGGAGGTAATTGGGAGTTACCCAGAAGGGCACTCTCTTCGGGGGGGTCGAACTCATTCGGCGGTGGTATTTTATTCTCTTGTTATTTTCTCTTATCAATATTATCATTGGTGGTAGCAGTAGTGATTTGTGTTATACCTTAGTTCCTGGGCTGTTCTTATCTCAACCCGTGGGAGTTACATTCTCCTGATTCTCCTCCCCATCCCTCCGGGAGTGGGGAGGGTCGATGGGGGGGTGTGAGTGGACGAGCTGTGTGGATCGGTTTAAACCACGACAGTTCTTTTTGGCGCCCAACGTGGGGCACAAAGGGTTGAGATAACGACAGATCTGACCGGATTAATAGTCACTCGTCACAATGCTGATTTATTGGCTCTTAAAGCTGTTCCTCTTGATCTCACAGGTTCAGAACTCTGCACATCATTACATACAGCCGGTATTTGCTGTGTTGGTGTTTTTCAAGTGTGGGGCTTGGGCTAAGGTTTTTGTCTCATTGTACTTTATAATAATGACTTGTAATACAGTAGAATCATTGATCATGAAACTGATCGGTCTTATGTTCCCAGTGTGGTCACCACCTTTATACTTTGGGAGGTATATAATACAGGTGCTTAGCAATTTCACATCTTTTTTCTCCTTCTCGGGTGGTCAACCTGTGAAGGAGACATTCTTTTACCCTCCTAGCCTCCCTCTCAGACCAGCTGCAGCATCATTTGAGAGTTTTGAAGTTCTTGAATGGCCTTTTAATATTGTTGAGACCTGTTTGCTGATTGTGATGGGGATTACCATGTTGGCACGCATACGGAGTGTGTTTTGCCCACAACCATCTCGTCTGATTTCAAGAGTTAAGCAGAGTCAGGTTTGGGCCTTGTCTGGGGTTAAACGACGATATAGGAGGACCAAGAGATTTTCCCTGGGGCTGGACAGCCATGAGTGGCAGGGTGTGTGGGATAGTATGGGCAAGTACCTAGGTCAGTGGGCTTCTCCAGTACTTTGGAATTTCACCACCGAACAAGTGCAAAATCCGGAAGAATTAGTAAAACACTTAAATGAGGTGTGTGGTCAGTCTGGCCATACCAGAGACGGGCAAATCACGGCAACGTGCTGGGGCTTGGCCTATGCTTACAGGGCCTTGTTCAACACTATCCAGCACCTTCAAAAGGAAAAAAAATGCCCCTGCATCTGAGGGCAAAGCAACAGTCAGCGCAGCTACCCCAGCTCCAAGCACAGCAGCTACACCACCCCCAGCGACAAGTACAGTAGCTACCCAAACCACAGTGAAAATCACTGCAGCTAAACCAGAGGGCCAATTTGTACCAGTATTGGTTGCCCCTGTATGCAAGAGAAAAAGCAAAAAGGAGGCAAGAAGGGTGAAGCTAGATGAAGAAAATGTATTCACCACCCGGTCCAGAATCTGAGGAGGAGTCATCATCGCATGACGACGAAGAAGAAGAAGAGGTGACTTCTCGACCTCGGACCTCAACCGAGCTACGGAATATGCGAAGAGATTTTACCTGTCAGCCAGGGGAGCGGACTATTATCCGCTCCTGGTGATCCATGTGGGTGCTAGGGATATAGGTAGTAGTAGACTGGGGACCATAAAGAAAGACTACAGAGCCCTGGGAAAGGTGGTTAGGGGCTCCGGTGCTCAGATAGTCTTTTCGTCAATTCTCCAGGACACAGGGGAGGACCAAGAAAAAGCTAGGAGGATTGGCCAGGTTAATAAATGGTTAAAAGGGTGGTGTCATAGTCAGGGGTTTGGGTGTCTTGAATATAGGACTGAAGTTAGTAGGCCAGATCTACTGGGGGCTGGTGGAGCTGCTCTGGTAAAGAAGGGGAAGAACAGTTTTGGTAGGAGGCTTGCCAGACTGGTCAAGGAGGCTTTAAACTAGAGGTGTTGGGGGAGGGGGGCATCATTCCATCCCAATACACCCAGTCAGTTGCCAACACCTATAATAAATGCTCGGAACAATTTAGATATATTCTAGCTGCTCCAGCCAACGAGCTGGCTTCAACTGGGGCTCGTCTCAGATGCCTCTATACAAACGCCTGTAGCATGGGGAACAAACGAGGAATTAGAGATGTGTGCACATCTATGGGGGTATGATATAATAGGCATCACAGAAACATGGTGGGATGGCTTCTCTGACTGGAGTGTTGGAATGGAAGGTTACAGACTCTTTAGAAAGGACAGGCCTGGCAGGTGGGGAGGGGGAGTTGCCCTTTATGTTAGGGATAGGCTGGAGAGTATGGAACTCTGGGGACAGGTGAGCAGTTTACAGAGAGTTTGTGGGTTAGGGTTAAATGGAAAACAGCCGTGGGAGACATTACTGTGGGAATCTGTTACAGGCCACCTGATCAAGAAGAACCTGTGGATGAAGCACTCTACAGACAGGAAAAGCCTCACGCTCGCAGGCCCTTGTTCTCATGGGGGATTTCAAACACCCTGACATCTGTTGGAACGATGGCACTGCACGGCACAAGCAATCCAGGAGGTTCCTCGATTGTGTGGAAGAAAACTTCCTTCTGCAAGTAATAGAGGAGCCGACAAGGAGAGGTGCCATGCTTGACCTCGTGCTCACCAACAGGGAAGGGCTTGTTGAGAATGTGGTACTCCAGAGCAGCCTTGGATGTAGTGATCACGAGACGGTCGAATTTGAGATCCCCAGGAAAGTGAGAAGAGCATGTAGCAAGCTCACTGCCCTGGACTTCAAAAGAGCAGACTTTGGCCGCTTCAGTAGCCTGCTTAGTAAGGTTCCATGGGATATAGCCCTGGAGGGCAGGGGGGCCCAAGACTCTTGGTTGATATTCAAGGATCACCTGCTACAAGCTCAGGAGTGCTGCATCCCAACTAGAAGGAAGTGCAGCAGGAGGGCCAGGAGACCTCCTTGGATGGATAAGGAGCTGCTGAGGAAAATTCAAAGGAAAAAAGAGGCTTATAAAAAATGGAAGCAAGGACAGGCGGCCTGGGTAGAGTACAGGGATGTTTTCCGGGAAGCTAGGGACCAGGTTAGGAAGGCTAAGGCCCAGTTAGAATTAAACCTAGCCAGGGACATTAAGGATAATAGGAAGGGATTCCACAGGTACGTAGCAAACAAAAAACAGACTAGGGACAACATAGGACCCCTGAGGAAGCTTTCGGGAGAACTGGCTACACAGGATTTGGAGAAGGCTGAGGTTCTGAATGACTTCTTCGCCTCGGTCTTCACTGGCAAAGGCTCTGACTGCACCACCCAGTTCTTAGAAGGTAGACGCAGGGACTGTGAGAATGAAGACCTTGGGCCCACTGTAGGAGAGGATCTGGTTCGAGACCATCTTCAAAATCTGAACGTGCACAAGTCCATGGGACCTGATGGAATCCATCCGTGGGTCCTGAAGGAGCTGGCGAATGAAGTTGCTAAGCCACTGGCCATCGTATTTGAAAAATCATGGCAGTCAGGTGAAGTTCCCGACGACTGGAAAAAGGGAAATATAACCCCCATCTTCAAGAAGGGGAAAATGGAAGACCTGGGGAATTACAGACCGGTCAGTCTCACCTCTGTGCATGGTAAAATCTTGGAGCACATTCTCCTGGATGGCATGCTAAGGCACATGAAAAACAACAAGGTGCTTGGTGGCAGCCAGCATGGCTTCACTAAGGGGAAATCCTGCCTGACCAATTTGGTGGCCTTCTATGATGGGGCTACAGAATTGATGGACAAGGGTAAAGCAGTTGATGGCATCTACCTGGACTTGTGCAAAGCGTTTGACACTGTCCCACACCACATCCTTCTCTCTAAATTGGAGAGATATCAATTTGATGGATGGACCACTCAGTGGATAAAGAACTGGCTGGATGGCCGCACACAAAAAGTTGTGGTCAATGGCTCGATGTTCGGCTGGAGACCGGTAACGAGTGGTGTCCCTCAGGGATCGGTGTTGGGACCGGTCTTGTTTAACATCTTCGTCGCTGACATGGACAGTGGGATTGAGTGCGCCCTCGGCAAGTTTGCTGATGACACCAAGCTGTGTGGTCCGGTTGGAGGGAAGGGATGCCATCCGGAGGGACCTTGACACGCTTGTGAGGTGGGCTGATGCCAACCTTATGAAGTTCAACCATGACAAGTGCAAGGTCCTACACCTGGGTCGGAGCAATCCCAGGCACAGCTACAGATTGGGCAAAGAAGAGATTCAGAGCGGCCCTGCAGAGAAGGACTTGGGGGTGCTGGTCGATGAGAAAATGAACATGAGCCAGCAGTATGCGCTCGCAGCCCAGAAAGCCAACCGTATCCTGGGCTTCATCAAAAGGAGTGTGACCAGCAGGTCGAAAGAGGTGATCCTGCCCCTCTACTCTGCTCTTGTGAGTCCTCACCTGGAGTATTGTGTGCAGTTCTGGTGTCCTCAACATAAAAAGGACATGGAACTGCTGGAACAAGTCCAGAGGAGGGCCACGAGGATGATCGGGGACTGGAGCACCTCCCTTATGAAGACAGGCTGAGGAAGTTGGGGCTGTTCAGCCTGGAGAAGAGAAGGCTGCGTGGAGACCTAATAGCAGCCTTCCAGTATCTGAAGGGGGCCTATAGGAATGCTGGGGAGGGACTCTTTGTCAGGGACTGTAGTGACAGGACAAGGGGTAATGGGTTAAAACTTAATCAGGGGAAGTTTAAATTGGATATAAGGAGGAAATTCTTTACTGTTAAGGTGGTGATGCATTGGAATGGGTTGGCCAAGGAAGTTGTGAGTGCTCCATACCTGGCGGTGTTCAAGGCCAGGTTGGATGAAGCCTTGGGTGGGATGGTTTAGTGTGAGGTGTCCCTGCCCATGGCTGGGGGGTTGGAACTAGATGATCTTGAGGTCCTTTCCAACCCTAACTATTCTATGATTCTATGATTATCACCTGTTTGCTCCGATGCTGGGACAATGGGGCCGATGGTCACAAACTAGAAGGTAGTGAAGCCAAGCAGCTGGGATCACTTGCTAGAGAAGGGGGAATTGACAAAGCAATTGCAAGAGAGAAAAAGTCCCTCAGTCTTTGGAGGCGGCTCTTGGCAGCTGTGAAAGAAAGGTTTTCATACAAGGATGATGTTATGAGTCGTTCGGCCAAGTGGACTACTTTAGACAAAGGCATCCAGTCTCTGAGGGAATCAGCCGTCGTAGAGATGTTCTATCACATCAAGCCAAATAATGGGGATGTACACATAGACCCAGATGAAGTCGAATGTACACAACCCATGTGGCGAAAACTAGCACGGAATGCACCGTCATCATATACCCATTCATTGGCAACAGTAACCTGGAAAGATATAGTACCACTAACAGTGGATGAAATGATTCATAAACTCCGAGAGTTCAAAGGCAACCTGAACCCTTCCATCATCTCAGCTGTGGAAAAAATGTCCCAGGATCTCAGAAAATTGAGGGACGATCTATCTGATTTATCCAGCTCCTCACATGTACCAACACACGTCTCAGCTATTAACAAAAGGCGTCCTGTTCTTCGAGAGAGAAGATACAGGAGGTATACGCCACGGGCCACCCTATGGCTTTATCTGCGGGATCATGGAGAAGACATGACAAAGTGGGATGGAAAACCTACTTCAGCTTTTGAGGAACGGGTGGGCGAATTGAAGAGGGGAGCAAGGCCCAAGACTCATCATCCCACGAGAGCTGCGGCTTCAGTCTCTGGTGAGCAGGCCCCCAGATGGAGTGGAAGAGCTGACTTTACTCCAGCTCCTGTGATAACGAAGAATAATCCCTTTCAATATGACTTAAGTGTTCAAAATTGTGATGACTATTAGAGGGGCCCCGCCTCCAGCCAGGTGGAGGTAGGGGATAATCGGATTTACTGGACTGTGTGGGTCAAATGGCCTGGCACATCAGTCCCACAGAAGTATAAGGCTTTAGTAGATATCGGTGCACAGTGTACCCTGATGCCGTCAAGCTGTCAAGGGGTGGAACCCATCTATATTTCTGGAGTGACAGGAGGATCCCAAGAGTTGACTGTACTGGAGGCTGAAATCAGCCTAACTGGAAGGAAATGGCAAAAACACCCCATTGAGACTGGTCCAGAGGCTCCATGCATCCTCGGCATAGACTACCTCAGGAGAGGGCACTTCAAAGACCCCAAAGGGTACCGATGGGCTTTTGGTATTGCTGCTTGGGAGACTGAGGAAATTGAGCAGCTGTCCACCTTGCCTGGTCTCTCAGAGGACTCTTCTGTTGTGGGGTTGCTGAAAGTCGAAGAACAACAAGTGCCAATCGCGACCACAACAGTGCACCGGCGGCAATATCGCACCAACCGAGACTCCCTGATTCTTATCCATCAGCTGATTCGTAGACTGGAATGTCAGGGAGTGATCAGCAGGACCCACTCACCCTTTAATAGCCCCATATGGCCAGAGCGAATGTCTAATGGAGAGTGGAGACTCACAGTAGACTATCGTGGCCTGAAAGAAGTCACACTGCCATTGAGTGCTGCCGTACCGGACATGCTAGAACTTCAGTATGAATTAGAGTCAAAGGCAGCCAAGTGGTATGCCACGATTGATATTGCCAATGCATTTTTCTCAATTCCTTTGGCAGCAGAGTGCAGGCCACAGTTTGCTTTTACTTGGAGGGGTGTCCAGTTCACTTGGAACCGACTGCCCCAGGGGTGGAAACACAGCCCTACCATTTGCCATGGATTGATCCAGACTGCGCTGGAACAGGGGCAAGCTCCAGAACACCTGCAATACATTGATGACATTATCGTGTGGGGCGATACAGCAGCAGAAGTCTTTGAGAAAGGGAGAAAAATAATCCAAATCCTGCTGAAAGCCGGTTTTGCCATAAAACGGAGTAAGGTCAAGGGACCTGCACAAGAGATTCAATTTTTAGGAATAAAGTGGCAAGATGGACGTAGACAGATCCCCACAGATGTGATCAATAAGATAACAGCAATGTCTCCACCAACTAATAAGAAAGAAACACAAGCTGTCTTGGGTGCTGTGGGGTTCTGGAGAATGCACATCCCAAATTACAGTTCGATTGTAAGCCCTCTCTATCATGTGACCCGGAAGAAGAATGATTTCAAATGGGGTCCTGAGCAACAACAAGCCTTTGAGCAAATTAAACGCGAGATAGTTCATGCAGTAGCCCTCGGACCAGTCCGGACCAGGCCAGATGTCAAAAATGTACTGTACACCGCAGCTGGGGAAAATGGTCCTACCTGGAGCCTCTGGCACAAAGCTCCAGGGGAGACTCAAGGTCGACCCCTCGGCTTTTGGAGCCGGGGGTACAAATGATCTGAGGCCAGCTATACCCCAACTGAGAAAGAGATACTGGCAGCCTAGGAAGGGGTTCGAGCTGCTTTGGAAGTGATTGGCACTGAAGCACAGCTCCTCCTGGCACCCCGGTTGCCCGTACTGGGCTGGATGTTCAAAGGCAGGGTCTCCTCTACACATCATGCAACTGATGCTACATGGAGTAAATGGGCTGCAGTAATTACACAAGGAGCTCGAATAGGAAATCCCAATCGTCCAGGCATTCTAGAAGTCATCATGGACTGGCCAGAGGGCAAAGATCTTGGAATGTCACCAGAGGAGGAGGTGATGTGTGCTGAAGAGGCCCCTCCATATAACAAACTGTCAGAAAGTGAAAACCAGTATGCCTTGTTTACTGATCGGTCCCGCCATATTGTGGGAAAGCATCGGAGATGGAAGGCAGCCGTATGGAGTCCTCGACGACAAGTTGCAGAAACTGCTGAGGGAGAGGTCGAATCGAGTCAGTTTGCCGAGGTGAAAGCCATCCAGCTGGCCTTGGACATTGCTGAACAAGAAAAGTGGCCAGTACTTTATCTCTACACTGACTCATGGATGGTGGCAAATGCCTTGTGGGGGTGGTTGCAGCAATGGAAGCGAAGCAACTGGCAACGCAGAGCTAAACCGATCTGGGCTGCTGCACTGTGGCAAGATATCACTGCCCGGGTGCAGAACCTGGTGGTGAAGGTACGCCATGTAGATGCACATGTACCCAAGAGTCGGGCCACTGAGGAGCACCAGAACAACCAACAAGTAGATAAAGCTGCTAAGATTGAAGTGGCTCAGATGGACTTAGACTGGCAACATAAAGGTGAATTATTTTTGGCCCGGTGGGCCCATGACACTTCAGGCCATCAGGCCTGAGATGCAACATACAGATAGGCCCATGACCGAGGGGTGGACTTAACAATGGACACTATTGCCCAGGTTATTCATGAGTGTGAAACATGTGCTGCAATTAAACAAGCCAAACGGTTAAAGCCTCTCTGGTATGGAGGACAATGGCTGAAGTACAACTATGGGGAGGCCTGGCAGATTGACTATATCACACTCCCACAAACCCGCCAAGGCAAGCGCCCTGTGCTCACTATGGTGGAAGCAACCACCGGATGGCTTGAAACATACGCCGTGCCCCACGTCACTGCCCGGAACACTATCCTGGGCCTTGAGAAACAGATTTTGTGGTGACACGGCACCCCAGAGAGAATTGAGTCAGACAATGGGACTCATTTCCGGAATAACCTTATAGACACTTGGGCCAAAGAGCATGGCATTGAGTGGGTATATCACATCCCCTAGCATGCACCAGCCTCTGGGAAAATCAAACAGTACAATGGGCTATTAAAAACCATACTGAGAGCAATGGGTGGTGTGACTTTCAAACATAGGGATATACATTTACCAAAAGCCACCTGGTTGGTTAACACTAGAGGATCGGTCAATAGAGCTGGCCCAGCCCAGTCAGAACTTTTACATATTGTAGAGGGGGACAAAGTTGCTGTGGTGCACATGAAGAATTTGCTGGGGAAGACAGTCTGGGTTATTCCTGCTTCAGGTAAAGGCAAACCCACTCGTGGGATTGCTTTTGCACAGGGACCCAGATATACTTGGTGGGTAATGCAGGAAAATGGGAAAGTCCGATGTATACCTCAAGGGGATTTGATTTTAGGGGAAAACAGCCAATGAACTTAATTGTGTGCTGTTGCCTGTTGTGTAATACTTTTATAGCCCATCAGTTAGATGTCTTCAGGTCACCAGCGACTGGCCCTGACTTCCCTCCAACCATCATCCCAACAGAGAATGAATTTTGATAGAACCAGACAAGTTCTGCAGTGAAGGAACAACCAGCATCAGCAGGCAACGATCCAACACTGCACACAGCTTTTCCTGCCCTGAAAGACTGTTACAAGGGATGGAACCTGACATCATGGACCTAATGGACTCAGCAGCTTTATAGGGACTGGTCCATGCACTAAGAGTGTACTGAGATAAGAATGATGGTATACTGAAAATGTGGGATCTGAGCATGATGTGAATGGTATGGAATAAGGGGTGGATACTGTCCTGGGTTTACCAGGAGCCGTTTTGCTCCTTCTTAGTAACTGGTGCAAGCTCTGTGTTTTGACTTCCAGCCTGGGCAGAGAGCTGATAACACCGATTGTTTTTAATTGTTGCTAAGTAATGTTTATTCTGGCCAAGGACTCTCTGAGTCTCATGCTCTGCTGGGAACAAGGGGAGGCCAGGAGGAAGCAGAGACAGGACACCTGACCCAAGCTAGCCAAAGAGGTATTCCATACCACAGCACGTCATGCCCAGGGAGGTAACTGGGAGTTAACCGGAAGGGCACTCTCTCTCTTCGGGGGGGCCGAACGCATTTGGCGGTGGTATCGTATTCTCTTGTTATTTTCTCTTATCAATATTATCATTGGTGATAGCAGTAGTGATTTGTGTTATACCTTAGTTCCTGGGCTGTTCTTATCTCAACCCGTGGGAGTTACATTCTCCTGATTCTCCTCCCCATCCCTCCGGGAGTGGGGAGGGTCGATGGGGGGGGTGAGTGGATGAGCTGTGTGGATCGGTTTAAACCACGACAGGAGGATAACAGGAAGCCTGAAGGAAGCAGAGACAGGACACCTGACCCAATGTAGCCAAATGGGTATTCTATACCACAGCATGTCATGCCCAGTATATAAACTGGGGGGAGCTACCTGGCAGGGCAGATCGCTGCTTGGGTTGGGCTGGGTATTGATAAGTGGTAGTGAGCAATTGGACTGTGCATCACTTGTGTTTTCTGAATTTTCATTTCTCCCGTTTTTGTTGTTCCCTATTATTATCAGTATTGTTATTGTTGGTATTGTTTGTATTATCATTTCATTGTACTTTATTTTAGTTATTAAACTGTTCTTATCTCAACCTGCAGGTTTTACATTCTTTCGATTCTCCTCCCCATCCCACTGGGAGCAGGGGGGAAGAAGGGGGGGAGTGAGCGAGTGGATGCATGGTGTTGAGTTTAAACCATGACAGTCCTTCTTGGCACTCAGTGTGGGGCGCAAAGGGTTGAGATAATGATAGATTTGACCAGAGAGTGTAAAAAAAAAAAAAAATTGTTATAAACATTCATTGTTTTGGTTTAATAGTCATGGGTCATAATGTTGATTCATTTTCTCTCAGAGTTGTTGTGCTTGGTTTCAGAGTGGCATTGTGTTATATCTTGATTGCAGCCAGCTTTCCCTATTTTGGTGTTTATTACCTTTGGGGCCTGGGCTGATGTTCTCCTTTTGTTGTACTTTATAATAGTTGCTTGTGATACGATAGAATTACTGGTCATGAAACTGATTTCATATGTGTTCTCAGCATTGCCATTACCCCTATATTTGGGAGCCATCTAATGGGAACTATTAATAATCATACCTTCTGCCTTTTCTCCTCAGAGAGCCAACCAATGCAGAGCCATCCCCTGTTGTGGTTTAAGCCCAGCCAGCAACTCGGAACCATGCAGCCGCTCGCTCACTCCCCCTCTTCTACCCTTACCCCCACTCCCGGAGGGATGAGGAGGAGAATCAACTGGAAAAAGGGAAATATAACCCCCATTTTCAAGAAGGGGAAAATGGAAGACCCCAGGGAATTACAGACCAGTCAGTCTCACCTCTGTGCCTGGTAAAATCTTGGAGCACATTCTCCTGGATGGAATGCTAAGGCACATGAAAAACAACAAGGTGCTTGGTGACAGCCAGCATGGCTTCACTAAGGGGAAATCCTGCCTGACCAATTTGGTGGCCTTCTATGATGGGGCTACAGAATTGATGGATAAGGGTAAAGCAGTTGATGTCATCTACCTGGACTTGTGCAAAGCGTTTGACACTGTCCCACACAACATCCTTCTCTCTAAATTGGAGAGATATCAATTTGATGGATGGACCACTCGGTGGATAAAGAACTGGCTGGATGGCCGCACACAAAGACTTGTGATCAATGGCCCAATGTCCGGCTGGAGACCGGTAATGAGTGGTGTCCCTCAGGGATCGGTGTTGGGACCGGTCTTGTTTAACATCTTCGTCGCTGACATGGACAGTGGGATTGAGTGCGCCCTCAGCAAGTTTGCCGATGACACCAAGCTGTGTGGTCCGGTTGATACGCTGGAGGGAAGGGATGCCATCCGGAGGGACCTTGACACGCTTGTGAGGTGGGCTGATGCCAACCTTATGAAGTTCGACCATGACAAGTGCAATGTCCTACACCTGGGTTGGAGCCATCCCAGGCACAGCTACAGACTGGGCAGAGAAGAGATTCAGAGCGGCCCTGCAGAGAAGGACTTGGGGTTGCTGGTCGATGAGAAAATGAACATGAGCCGGCAGTGTGCGCTCGCAGCCCAGAAAGCCAACCGTATCCTGGGCTGCATGACAGGAGCGTGACCAACAGGTCGAAGGAGGTGATCCTGCCCCTCTGCTCTGCTCTTGTGAGACCTCACCTGGAGTATTGTGTGCAGTTCTGGTGTCCTCAACATAAAAAGGACATGGAACTGCTGGAACAAGTCCAGAGGAGGGCCACGAGGATGATCAGGGGACTGGAGCACCTCCCGTATGAAGACAGGCTGAGGAAGTTGGGGCTGTTCAGCCTGGAGAAGAGCAGGCTGCGTGGGGACCTCATAGCAGCCTTCCAGTATCTGAAGGGGGCCTATAGGGATGCTGGGGAGGGACTCTTTGTCAGGGACTGTAGTGACAGGACAAGGGGTAATGGGTTAAAACTTAAACAGGGGAAGTTTAGATTGGATATAAGGAGGAAATTCTTTACTGTTAGGGTGGTGAGACACTGGAATGGGTTGCCCAGGGAGGTTGTGAGTGTTCCATCCCTGGCTGTGTTCAAGGACAGGTTGGATGAAGCCTTGGGTGGCATGGTTTAGTGTGAGGTGTCCCTGCTCATGGCAGGGGGGTTGGAACTAGATGATCTTGAGGCCCTTCCTGATTCGGAGAAAACTCCAGGAACAAACTTGCCAACAAAGTTTTCGAGCTGACAAGCAGGTATTCTTTATTGCGGCGCCGGGAGACACGGGGGATAGCTCCTCCTAACGTGTGTCTCCCAGTTGCCACACATGCTGTCCTTTTATAGTCACTGGGCATACATACATATTCATGAGGCTACGTATTGATTACATCATTTTCCAGAAAGCTCCCCGCATGCGTACAGAATTATGGTGGTGGTCTCTGAGGGTCGTTTACTTCTTCCAACAATCTTCATCACTTCTGACAGCCTTTGAAGCATGCGCAGTAGATGTTTATACCAGTTTAATTGGTTCGTTAGCACCAGAGACTCCTATCCTCCTACTTATCAGTTAGTTTAGCTGTAGCCCATCCTGGACACCTGCCGTTCCCCGATACTCCTTATCCCTATGTCCTGTTTTTCTAGCCTGTTTTTCTTAAAACTATGTCAACTATAACAATTTATCTCGTGTGAGAATTCTCAGTATGCTCTCTAGCTGTACTCTATTTTTTCTCCATGTATCCTGCACTTTAGTAATTTTCCATTGCTACTGTTACAAAGCCATCAAACTTAACATTACTTAAAACTGATTCTAAAGGTTTATATATTCCATTTTGTGATTTTCTGTCCCCCTTGTTTCAAACCCCCCCTTTTTCTGTCCTTTTGCAAATTCTTTTGCAACATTTTATATATTACCATTACCATCAAAAGTCTTTTGAAATAATTTCCCGTTTCTACTTGGTGCTTAATTTTACTCCTTTTCCAGTCTTCATAATTTATCATAGCATTTACTATACCAGAGAGAACATTGTATCATACCACAAGTAATCAATATTAAAATAATTAACACCAATATGCCTGCAACCAGTTGCCTCAACCAGGAGAGATCAGGTAACCATGAAGTTAAGCCTTTCCATATTTTTTTTTTTTTTTTAAACCCCAGGAGGTGTCATCTATGGCCATTTCATGAAATATCTTAATTTGTTTCAAAATTTCCTCCAGATCTGTTTCAATTCTGCCACTTTGGTCGATATAGGAGCAACAACTTTCACTGATTATGGAACAAACCCCTCCTTGTGATGTCAATAACATGTCTAGTGCCATTCGGTTTTGTAATACCACCTTAGATAGGCTAGTTATCTCTCGTTCTGCCTGGATTATATCAATGTTTTTATTTTCCATTTCCTCTATGGTTGCTGAGATATTTATAATTTATATTTCACTTATTCCCAAAGATGGAATTAGCCCTCTTATAAAACTATGAAATGCAGTGTGCCGTTCAATAATAGGGTTAAACCCTTGCTTAATCTGTTTAGCAAAATTGGGTATTACAGCACCTAAGGTGCATGCCCCCTTCTAGTTGGGGGCTAGAGTCTTATAAGCATTTTCTCCACATAACCAATACCATCCTTTCCCTTTAGGAATGGGCCACCACTGAACTACGATACCATCTATGTTAATAGTGTGATTGCAATTTGAATGGTGACCTACATCTGTGGCATTTAAACAAGCATAATCTCCTACCCTGGTTCCTGGTGTAATACATCTTTGTGCACAGGTGTAATATTTATTACCTGCATTAAGATTAACTACTCCAAATTTTAACCTTTCCTTCGAATACAGATTGCTAGTGTTCACCCACAAATTTGTCCATGAGACAGTGTTAGGAATTGGAACTCCAATTAATAGGAGATCCAGGCTTTCTCCTGATTTAGGCAACTGTGCACACACCCAACAGTCACTACAATTGAAAACCTTAGTGACATTCTGCACTAATTTCAGGTATATGTTCTGGTCCAAAGCTTGTGCTCCAGTTATCATATGAGTCCAAATTATGAGATTTCATACGCAAGGGTCCTGAAGGTTTGACCTGCCATGTCTTCTCTGGCTCTGGTGCTTTCTTTATTCTCGAGTAATGTATTCAAGCAGGTTGTTCCTTTATCTTCACTGTTGTAAAGGTGGTCAGTAATCTCTGGTATGGTCCGCTCCACTTCTCCTGTAGAGGATCTCCATAAAAATTCTTAACATAAACCCAGCCTCCAGATCTGAAAGGGTGAATCGGATAATCCAAACCTCTTGCTCTTGTCCCTACTGTTCTCTTATTTATCTCCAACTGTTTTCCCAGATGGATCAGAAACTGTCAGAGATAGCCTTCCCCCACTTTCTGAAGACTTTCTCCTTTAAACTGGGACTGATATGGTCTTCCATACAAAATCTCAAATGGGCTAACCTCTTCTTTTGACGAAGGTTTAGTTAGAATTCTTAATAGAGCCAGTGGTAAAGCTTGGTACCAATATAAATTTGTTTCCTGACATATTTTACTAATCTGTTTAATCAGATGGTTCATCTTTTCTACTTGCCCACTGGCCTGAGGCCTGTATGGAACACGTAGTTGCCAATCAATTTAAAATTTTTTCCTAATTTCTTGTAACAATTTTGCACTAAAGTGTTAACCTCGGTCTGAAGAAATTGCCTCTGGTACTCCAAAACGAGGTATGATCTCATTAAATAATATTTTAATCACTTGTCTTGCATTATTTATCCTACAAGGGAATGCTTCTGGCCAGCCTGAAAAAGTATCCTTTAACACCAACAAATATCGATAACCTCCTTTTCTTGGTAATTCAGAAAAATCTGTTTGCCACTGCTGTCCCAGATAACTTCCTCTCACAATTGTCCCAATTTGATTTCTATTTTCAGTTTTAGGATTATTCTTAAGACATAGCTGACATTGTTTTGTCACTAATTGAACTATAGTATATAGATTTCTTCCTACAATTTGTTTAAGTGTTTATACAAAGAGTTACTATCACAATGAGTTTTATTATGTTCCTCCTGAACTAACTTCCCGAGTTGGTTATAGGGGGTTACAATTCTCCCATCAGGTATCTGAACCCCACACTCTTTATTTTCCTGTCCTTTAGATCTTGAATCAATTTTCTATCCTCTTTTGAATACCTAGGTTTAGATTTCTCAATTGTTAGTTTGCCATCAGGGATTAAGGACATGATTTGAGATTGTTCAGCTGCTCGTTTGGCTTCAAAATCAGCCAAATTATTTCCAATTTCCTGATCAGAGTCACCTTGATGTCCTTTACAGTACATAATAGCTACTTCTTCAGGTAGCTGAACAGCTTCTAGTAATTGTAGAATTTCTGTAGCACGTTTAATCTGTTTCCCTTGTGTGTTCAAAAGTCCTCATTCTTTCCAGATAGCCGCATGTGCATGTACCACACCAAATGCGTACTTAGAATCAGTCCAAATATTTATCCTTTGATCTTTAGCCAATTCCAGGGCTCTCGTTAATGCTATTATTTCTGCCTTCTGGGCAGAGGTGTTTGCAGGTAAAGGTTTAGCTTCTATTACCTGTGAAGTGGTGGTAACGGCATATCCTGCCTTTCGTTCATGAAGCTACTACCTCAGTAAACCAAGAATCAGCGCCTTCCAGAGGTTTTTCTTTCAAGTCTGGTCGGCTCAAATACACAGTCTCTATGGTGGCCAAGCAATTGTGTGTTAGTAGTTCTGTCAGTTGTTCCTGCAAAAAGGATGCTGGATTCACAACATTAGTGACCACAATTTCTATATCATCCTGTTCCACAAGTGTGGCCTGGTATTTTAAAAAACGTGAAGGAGATAACCAGTGGGCTCCTTTCTGCTCCAGGACTGCTGATGCCGCATGGGACACTAGCACAGTAATCTTCTGTCCCTAGGTGAATTTGCGAGCCTCTTCAATATTTATGATGACTGCGGCCACAGCTCTTAGGCATCCGGGCCATCCTTTGCTCGCTTCATCCAGTTGTTTTGAAAAATATGCCACTGCCCTTCTGTAGGGTCCTAGTTTCTGAGCAAGGACCCCCAAGGCTATTCCTTGTTTTTCATAGGAATATAGCCAAAATGGTTTAGTTACATCCGGAAGTCCCAGAGCTGGAGCTCTCATTAACTCTATCTTTAAATTTCTAAAAGCCCCCTCTGCTTTATCAGTCCAGTCCAAAGAGGGAGGGTTTCCCTTCAACAGTTCGTATAGTGGTCTTACCAGAACTCCATAATCATGGATCCAAAGTCTGCACCATCCAGTCATTCCCAGGAATGTCCGGAGTTCCTTGATGGTTGACGGTCGAGGAGTCTGGCAAATGGCTTCTTTTCTAGCAGTTCCAAGTTCTCTCTGTCCTCCTGTTATTTCATATCCTAGATAGGAAACTCGGGTTTGGATTAGTTGGGCTTTTTGTCTGGATACCCGATAACCATTCAGCCCCAGAAAATTCAATAAGTCCACTGTCCACTGGATACATTCTTCCTTTGTTTCTGTAGCAATTAGCAGGTCATCCACGTATTGTAACAGAGTCCCCGTCTGAGTAGGTGGCTTCCAGGATTCTAGTTCTTGTGCTAGCTGATTTCCAAAAATTGTTGGACTGTTTTTAAACCCCTGAGGTAATACCGTCCAAATTAATTGGGTTTTTCTTCCTGTATCAGGATTTTCCCATTCAAAAGCAAATAAATTTTGGCTTTCTTTGGCTAATGGCAAGCAAAAGAAAGCGTCCTTTAAATCCAGGACGGCAAACCATTTCTGATTTAGTTTTAGTTTGGTCAATAAAGTATATGGATTAGCCACCACAGGGTGAATATCTTCTAGTATTTTATTTATTGCTCTTAAATCTTGAACTAGCCTATAGCTTTTTCCATCTGCTTTCTTTACTGGTAAAATGGGTGTGTTATATTCCGATTCACATTCCACTAATAAACCATATCTTAAAAAAATTATCAATTATTCCTTTAATTCCCCTTCTATCTTGTATTCTTAAAGGCTACTGTTTTATTCGAACTGGGCAGGCCCCCCTTTTTATTTCAATTTTAATAGGCAAAGCATTTTTTGCCTTACCTGGAATTTCTGATGCCCAAACTCCTGGATATACCTGATTAAGGTTTTCTTCTATTTCAGGGAGGTCCTCCTGTTTGCTTTTCTGCTGAATTAAAGATAAACTTAAAACTGCAATTAATTGATTATTTTTAACTCTAAATTCCATTTTGCCTACTTTAAGTGTTGCTTCTCACCCTAATAAAAATTTTAGAGAATTTGGCATACATAAAAATTTATGCATTCCTATTTATTTTCCCAATTTGTACTTTAAAGGCTTCAGAATGAATGCCTCTCTTCTTGCTGGCCAGTAGCTCCCACATCTGTAACAAATTCTTTTCTCTCTGATTTAATACCAAATAACTTGCTCCTGTAAACACTAAAATTCCACTTTATTTCCTTTAGTCCCTAGTTTTAATTTAACCAGTGGATCTGGTAGGGTAGATTCCCCAGGTCCCCGTCAGTCTAGTTGCAATTCAGTCACCGGATCCACCCCATGGCACTGCCCCCCCCACCCAGGGCAGTCTCACTTCCAACGTCCAAACTCCCCATAGCACGCACACCGATCCGCTTCCACAGAAGAAGAGTTCACTCCCCCACCTCTGCCCGACATCCCTCCTCCCAGGCTCAAACACAGGAGCTGCTTGAGCTCCCCTCCTTTCCCCCTTGGTTTTCCCTTTTTTTTTTTTTATCTCACAGTTGCTCACCCTGCTCTGCAGAGGCTCCAGATGCCTGCCTCTGCAACAGCACTTCTGGTTTAACCCTTTCTTAACTCTGAATGTGAATCTGCCGCTTTTTGCCAGTGACAGCAATCTCTTCCTCCTTATCAATATCAGATAGGACAGGTGCAGAGGGTGCTCCTCTCAGAGGTACCTGTGACACATAATTTTCCAACCTGTCTTCCTGATTACTGTTTTTAACTTTAAACATCTTTCCCCAATATCACAGGCTGAACAGCACCTCTCCATCTTAACTTTCAGTTTTTCCCTGTCCTTTTCCAAAGCCAAAATTAAGGGATCTGGCAGAGCTATATTAATTCTGCATTCAGTCTCTCACTCCACGTGGTTTCTTAAAGTGAAAAACATATCTGCATACATTACTTCATCCCATTTTCCTTGCCACCTCAAAACAACATTAATTGTAACAATGTATTATAGTTCAGAGTTCCATTTTCAGGCCATTTTCCCTGATTTTCCAAAATATACTAAGGCCACCATCGGTTACAATATTTTACCAATGTTTTCTTATTTACCGAGCCCCCAGGAGACCCTCCAAGTTACTTCCAGTGTGCCAAAATGCACCCTAAAAGACTCTTTTTCAAGATCTCTTCATTCTGCTGATCTTATCAATCTCACATTCACACATACACATGGGATCCCACAGACACACTCCACACAGTTACAACACTTAAGACAGAGACTAAAATTCTATCAGACAACAGTTAATAACACAGTTATAGCATCCTGTCACCAATACCAAATCACACGACCAAAATCCTTAAAAAGCCACAAAATAAATCAAATATCAACAAGATCCAAAACCATTTCCACAAGACACCCCCTGCGTCTTGTAGGACCCAAACCACAAGATGCCCCCTGCTTCTTGTGGGTGTATACCAAACGGACGCTAGCAGCCGGGTATACGCCTTTACCTACGAGATTTCCTATCTCGATTTATGGAAGGCTTCCAAACCTTGCGTACGCTTACCAAACCAACCCAATTACCAATGCAGTCTTTATGCAAGATGCCCCCTGCACCTTACAGACCATACAAAAGAAAAGAATACCTTTTATGAAGATGGTCCTTGTCTGCTCCTGCAGTGATCCGAATGAGTCGAGGGGTCCCTCCGGGAAAAATTCCCGAGGGCCCTAGGGAGCCCTGTCCTCAGCGGGTCCTGCAGCCGAGCAGAGAGGGTCCCACCTGGGTCGCCAGATTGATTCGGAGAAAACTCCAGGAACAAACTTGCCAACAAAGTTTTCGAGCTGACAAGCAGGTATTCTTTATTGCGGCGCCGGGAGACACGGGGGATAGCTCCTCCTAACGTGTGTCTCCCAGTTGCCACTCATGCTGTCCTTTTATAGTCACTGGGCATACATACATATTCATGAGGCTACGTATTGATTACATCATTTTCCAGAAAGCTCCCCGCATGCGTACAGAACTATGGTGGTGGTCTCTGAGGGTCGTTTACTTCTTCCAACAATCTTCATCACTTCTGGCAGCCTTTGAAGCATGCGCAGTAGATGTTTATACCAGTTTAATTGGTTCGTTAGCACCAGAGACTCCTATCCTCCTACTTATCAGTTAGTTTAGCTGTAGCCCATCCTGGACACCTGCCGTTCCCCGATACTCCTTATCCCTATGTCCTGTTTTTCTAGCCTGTTTTTCTTAAAACTGTGTCAACTATAACAATTTATCTCGTGTGAGAATTCTCAGTATGCTCTCTAGCTGTACTCTATTTTTTCTCTATGTATCCTGCACTTTAGTAATTTTCCATTGCTACTGTTACAAAGCCATCAAACTTAACATTACTTAAAACTGATTCTAAAGGTTTATATATTCCATTTTGTGATTTTCTGTCCCCCTTGTTTCATTCCCAACCCTAACTATTCTCTGATTCTATGATTCCATGATTCCATGAGAGTCTACTGTTAGCCTCCACTCTCCGTTATACTTTCTCACTGGCCATATGGGGCTGTTAAAGGGTGAGCGGGTCCTACTGATCACTCCTTGGCTCTCCAGTCTGCACATCAGCTTATGGATGGGAATCAGGGAGTCTGGGTTGGTGCGATATTGCCGCCGGTGCACTGTTGTGGTCTCAATTGGCACTTGCTTTTCTTCGACTTTCAGCAACCCCACAACAGAAGAGTCCTCTGAGAGACCAGGCAAGGTGGACAGCTGCTCAATTTCCTCAGTCTCCAAAGCAGCAATACCAAAAGCCCATCATTACCCTTTTGGGTCTTTGAAGTGCCCTCTCCTGAGGTAGTCTATGCCAAGGATGCATGGAGCCTCTGGACCAGTCACAATGGGGTGCTTTTGCCACTTCCTCCCAGTCATGCTAATTTCAGCCTCCAGTACAGTCAACTTTTGGGATCCTCCTGTCACTCCAGAAATATAAATGGGTTCCACCCCTTGACAGCTTGATGGCATCAGGGTACACTGTGCACTGGTATCTACTGGATTCTTGTACTTCTGTGGGACTGATGTGCCAGGCCATCTGATCCACACAGTCCAGTAAATCCAATTGTCCCCTACTTTCACCTGGCTGGAGGCATGGCCCCTCTAATAGTGATCATAACAATGATCACTTACATCTTGTTGACAGGGATTAGTCTTTAACACAGGAGCTGTAGTAAAATCAGCTCTTCCACTCCATCTGTGAACCTGCTCACCAGAGACTGAAGCCAGAGCTTTCATGGGATGATCAGCCTTGACCTTTGTTCTCCTCTTCAATTCACGTACCCATACTTCAGAGCTGAGGTAGGTTTCCCATCCCACTTCCTCATGTCTTCTCCATGATCCCACAGGTAAAACCATAGGGTGTCCCTTGACATGTACCTATTATATCTTCCCTCTTGATCAACAGAGCACTTCCTGTTCATAGCTGAGATGTAGGTCTGTACAAATGTGGAGCAGGATGTATCATCTCTTAATTGCTGGAATTCCTGGGACAGTTTTTCCATAGCTGAAAGATGGAGCGGGAGAGACTGTAAAGAAGAAGTTCTTCCTGATGTTAACGTGGAACCTCCTATGCTCCAGTTTACACCCATTGCCCCTTGTCCTATCACTGGATATCACTGAAAAAAGCCTAGCTCCATCATCCTGACACCCACCCTTTACATATTTGTAAACATTGATGAGGTCACCCCTCAGTCTCCTCTTCTCCAAGCTAAAGAGACCCAGCTCCCTCAGCCTCTCCTCATAAGGGAGATGTTCCACTCCCTTAATCATCTTTGTGGCTCTGCGCTGGACTCCTTCAAGCAATTCCCTGTCCTTCTTGAACAGAGGGGCCCAGAACTGGACGCAATATTCCAGATGCGGCCTCACCAAGGCTGAGTAGAGGGGGAGGAGAACCTCTCTTGACCTACTAACCACACCCTTTCTAATGCACCCTAAGATGCCATTTGCCTTCTTGGCCGCAAGAGCACATTGCTGGCTCATGGTCATCCTCCTATCCACCAGGACCCCCAGGTCCCTTTCCCCTTCGCTACTTTCCAGCAGGTCAACCCCCAACCTGTACTGGTACATGGGGTTGTTCTTCCCCAGATGCAAGACTCTACACTTGCCCTTGTTAAATTTCATCAAGTTTCTCCCCGCCCAACTCTCCAGCCTGTCCAGGTCTCGCTGAATGGCAGCACAGTCCTCTGGTGTGTCAGCCACTCCTCCCAGTTTTGTGTCATCAGCAAACTTGCTGAGGGTGCACTCAGTTCCCTCATCCAGGTCATTGATGAAAATATTAAACAGCACCGGTCCCAGCACCGACCCCTGAGGAACTCCACTAGTCACAGACCTCCAGCTAGATTCTGCGCCATTGACCACAACTCTCTGCCTTCTTCCTTTCAACCAGTTCTCGATCCACCTCACTACTTGATCGTCAAGCCCACACTTCCTTAGCTTATCTATGAGGATGCTGTGGGAGACAGTATCAAATGCCTTACTGAAATCAAGAAAAACTACATCTACCGCTCTGTCTTCATACTCCTGGAGTTGATGACTCCAGGAGTCATCCACTCTTGGTGCCACTGCATCCGTCCAGCTTATTGCTGCCAATGAGTTGGCATATGATGATGGTATATAAATTTCCCCCACATGGGTCGTGTACATTCAACTTCATCTGGATCTATGGGTATATTCCCAGTGTCCAACTTACGATAGATCATCTCTAGGGAAGCTAATTCCCTCAGGTACTGGGGACCATTCTCTATCATGGTCCACTTGCCTGGGAAACATATAACATCTTCCTTGTAGGGATAAATTGCCTTCACAGCTGCCAAAAGCCACCTTCAGAGGCTGAGGATTTGTTTTTCTTTTGCAATTTCTTTGTCAAGTCCCCCTTCCCCAGCAAGTGATCCCAGCTGCTTGGCTTCCCTACCTTCTAATTCGTGGCTGTCCCATTGTCCCAGTGTGAGAGCTTCCAGGTGATGATGTGCTCATTTGGACAACTGCTGAAATCTTTTCATATATTCCACAGTTCAGTCAAGGACAGGGATCAAGAAGTTACCTCTTGTTCTGCCTCTTCCTCTGTTTCTTGTGATGGTTCCTCTGGTTCTGCTAATGGCCTTTCTTTATCTTCCTTCACTAAATGAGTTGTTTTTCATTTCCATTTCCTCTTGCATATCGGGACAACTGATACCAGCATGGATTGGTTCAACTGTATCACCCATTGCCAGTGTCTGAGTAGTTGTAATGCTTGTTGTCAGGGTTTGAGTAGTTGCAGTACTGGTTACAGGAATTAAAAGAGCTGCAGTGATTGTCACCAAAGTTTGAATAGCCACTGTACTTGCCACTGGGGACTGAGTGGTTGTAGTGCTTGCTATGGGGATAAAATAACTGCTGTGCCAGTTGCCAGAGTTTGAGTAGGCGTGGTACTGGTCATCAGAGTTGGAGTAGCTACAGTGGTTGTTGTGGAGACTGAAGTGGCTCTTATGCTTGTTGCCAGGGTTTGATTAGCCATAGTTCTTGCCACTGGTGTTTCAGTAACTATAGTGCATGTCACAGGGGTTGAAGTATCTGCAATCCTTGTCGCTGGAGCCTGAGTCTCTCTTTTTCTCCTTCAAGCCACAGTGCTTCTTATTCGGGTTGGAGTAGCCACATAGAATCATAGAATCATAGAATAGTTAGGGTTGGAAAGGACCTCAGGATCATCTAGTTCCAACCCCCCTGCCACAGGCAGGGACACTTCACACTAAACCATCCCACCCAAGGCTTCATCCAACCTGGCCTTGAACACTGCCAGGGATGGAGCACTCACAACCCCCCTGGGCATGTAGCTGTTTAAGCCTAAGCAAGATATGAACCATATTTAACAACATACTGATTCATAGCAATAGAATAGATAGAATAGTTGGGGTTGGAAAGGACCTTAAGATCATTTGGTTCCAACCCCCCTGCCATGGGCAGGGACACCTCACACTAAACTACGTCACCCAAGGCTCTGTCCAACCTGGCCTTGAACACCGCCAGGGATGGAGCATTCACAACTTCCTTGGGCAACCCATTCCAGTGCCTCACCACCCTTACAGTAAAGAACTTCCTCCTTATAGCCAATCAAAACTTCCAATAGTTTAAATAAATAAATAAATGATAACAATAAATACATAGGGCCAGGCTGGTTTCAGCATCCCAAGACTATTCAAAATTCTCAACATTCTGAAATGCTGCTGTAAATATTCTGGTGGGGGAGATGTGGGGTGATATCCTCGGTTCAGCTGTAACAGTTATTTTTCTCCTTCTTAGTAGCTAGTGCAGTGCTGCGTTTTTGACTTTCAACCTGGGAAAAATGCTGATTGATAACACAACAATGGTTTTAGTTGTTGCTAAGTAATGCTTATCCCAATCAAGGACTTTTCAGTCTCATGCTTTGACAGGGAGGAGGGGCACGGCAAGCCGGGAAGAAGCAGAGACAGGACACCTGACCCAAACTAGCCAAAGGGGTATTCCATGTCACAGCACGTCATGGCCGGTATATAAACTGGGGGGAGTTACCCACAAGGACCAGATTGGTGCTCGTGTCAGGATGGGTATTGGTCAGTGGGTGGTGAGCAATTGTACTGTGCATCACTTGTGTCTATTGGGGTTTGTTTTCCCTTCCCTTTTTAGTTTTATATTCTTTTCCCTTGTTATTTCCCATATCATTATTATTAGTAGTGGTAGTAGTAGTAGTTTTGTATGGTACCTTAGTACCATACAAACAGTACAATGGACTGTTAAACACTACGCTAAGAGCAATAGGTTGTGGGACTTTCAAATATAGCAAAAGCCACCTGGTTGGTCAGCACTAGGGGATCTGCCAACAGGGCTGGCCCAACTCAATCAGAACTTTTACGTACCACAGAGAGGGATAAAGTTCCTGAGGTGCGCATAAAAATATCTGGGTTATTCCTGCTTTAGGTAGAGGCAAACCCACTTGTGGGATTGCTTTCTCTCAAGGACCTTGGTGGACTTGGCGGGTAATGCTGTGTGTTACTTAGTTACCGGCTGGGTTTAAACCACAACACCAGCGCACACTGCCGGCTCATGTTCATTTTCTCATCGACCAGCACCCCCAAGTCCTTCTCTGCAGGGCTGCTCTGAATCTCTTCTCTGCCCAACCTGTAGCTGTGCCTGGGATTGCTCCGACCCAGGTGTAGGACCTTGCACTTGTCATGGTTGAACTTCATAAGGTTGGCATCAGCCCACCTCACAAGCGTGTCGAGGTCCCTCTGGATGGCATCCCTTCCCTCCAGCATATCAACCGAACCACACAGCTTGGTGTCATCGGCAAACTTGCTGAGGGCGCACTCAATCCCACTGTCCATGTCAGCGACGAAGATGTTAAAGAAGACCGGTCCCAACACCGATCCCTGAGGGACGCCACTCGTTACCGGTCTCCAGACGGACATTGAGCCGTTGATCACAAGTCTTTGTGTGCGGCCATCCAGCCAGTTCTTTATCCACCGAGTGGTCTATCCATCAAATTGATGTCTCTCCAATTTAGAGAGAAGGATGTCGTGTGGGACAGTGTCGAACGCTTTGCACAAGTCCAGGTAGATGCCGTCAACTGCTTTACCCTTGTCCATCAGTTCTGTAGCCCCATCATAGAAGGCCACCAAATTGGTCAGGCAGGATTTCCCCAATTTGGTGACAATAGTGCTTGGCCACATCTACTAATAAAGCAATGGTTGCAAACTGTTTTTCAGATCCCAAGGGATGCTTCTAAAAGCTGTGTGAAAAGTAACTAAGAAAAGCAAGTCTACTGCCAGCAGGCTTCACTTGGCTGTGGAGGTGCCCACATGCTCTCTGAATAGTACTCAGGTGTCCGCAAATGGAATAAAACCGAACTAGTTGTTCGAAAGGTTTTGTCAATGGGTGTCACTGCTCTGCCCTTTCCCACCCAAATCACTCTTTTTCCATCAGCAGCTTGGAAACAGCAATCTCTTCAAGGACAAGTCACTAATTTTACAGGTAAGCACCTCTAGTTATCCCATTTTCTCTCCCTTAACATGTTCCTCCACTAATTTCAGTGTTTCTAAATTTCTCAAGCAGAAAATCTGTTACCATTCCTTTTGGGAAGCTAGTGTGCAGCCTATTGCCAAAAGAAGCCAAGTATTTCCAGCTTGTATTTAGAAGACAAGAAACATGGAAAAGCCATCTGAGAGCATCTTGTTGAATTTCTTGTGGCCACTAAGGGCCTGTCTCCTTTGTATGGTCTCAACAACCAAACACAGAGCAGTGAGCAATGAAGTGTATTCCAACAACATTGCAGGGGCTTACAAACAAAACTTGACAAAATCCTGGTGTGATTTATGATTACTGTTGTGGGCTTTGGGAATTAATGTAAACAAGGAACCTCATCTGTTGGATGTGTTGTATACAAAGAAGCTCTGACTTGCAGCTCCTGTTCTACTTAGAGTAATCCATGCAACTTTCTCATTCATCAATAAGCACCCAGCATTCATGCAGATTCTGCTTTAATTCTAAGTGAGGTCCTCTACAAAAAACTGCCACCTCTCTAGTAGCATGCAAAGCGTGCAATCCTGTAGACTCAGGGGAGCTCCTTCCTCTTCAATGTAGGTAAGTGATACATTGGTATACTGAAGCTTGCATGTAAAAAATAAGAAAAAATCTAAAAAGAAAGTATTCAGCCAAGAATTTTATTTTTTTACAGCAGTTTGTAGTACTGTCTGATACTATCATACAAAGATGTGCTAAAGCAGCTCTGGCAAAGTATGACCATGCTGTTCAAAGTGCAGAGGAGGTATATAGCAAAGCACAGAGAGATGGATTATTCGCAAGCATTTAAGTCAATCAGTATGGGGAAGGGGTCATCATATACGAGGCCCTGGTACTTGAGGAACAAGAAAATGAGGAAGATGATGAAATAGATCATCCAGGTTGGAAGAATCACCACAGGTGAGTTAGACAATGCCTTGTATCATGACCAACTCTACTAGGAAAAAAAGAAGAGTGGTTGTGATTGCTGACTCCACCCTGAGAGGAACAGAAGGCCCAGTATGTTGACTGGACCCAACTCAGAGGGAAGTCTGCTGTGTCCCTGGGGCCAGGGTAGGGACATCATAAAACTCTCTCATCTGGTACGGCCTAATAATCACTATTTTTTACTAGTCTTTCAGGTGGGTAATGGAGAAGTCTTAGCAACAAGGAGCCTCAGGGGACTCAAGAAGGACTTCAGAGCTTGGAGTGACTGGTTCAGGGTGTGGGAGACCAGGTAGTTTTCTCATCTCTCCTGCCAGTCACAAGCAATGACAATGGAAGCATCAGGAAAATCATGCAAATTAATTCCTGACTCCGGGAGTGGTGTCAACATCAGAATTTTGGGGTTTTTTTACCATGTGTTGGTTTACATGGCACCAGGCCTGCTGGAGGCATATGGGGTATGCCTGTATCAAAGGGGGAAAAGGATCCTAGCCCAGGAACTAGCAGGGCTCAAAGAGAGGTCTTTAAACTAGGTTTGAAGGGGATAAAACCAGGCTCACTAAAAATGAGCCAGGGGATGGTGTGCCACTGTTGGAGGTCAGACCCACAAGGCAACTTAAATACATCTATGCCAATGCCCACAGCATGGGCAACAAACAGGAGAAGCTGGAAGCCATTGTGTAGCAGGGAAACCATGACATAGTCACCATCACAGAAATGTGGTGGAATGATTCGCATGAATGGAGAGCACTCCAGCAGTGGATGGCTACAGGCTCTTAGAAGGGATAGGCAAGGAAAGAGAGGTGGTGGGGTTGCACTGTATGTCAGGGGCTGCATTGAATGCCTCGAACGCAGTGTTGTGAGTGAGAAAGCTGAATGCTTGTGGGTGAAGATCAGGGGGAAGACCAACCAGATATCCTGGTAGGAGTCTGTTATAGACCACCCAGCCAGGATGAAGCTATGGATGAAGCGTTCTTCAGGCAATTGGGAGAAGTTTCATGATCACTTGCCCTTGTTCTTGTGGGGGACTTCAACCTACCAGATGGCTGCTGGAAGTACAATACAACAGAGAGGTGCTTAGCAGGTGTGGAAGATAACTTCCTGACCCAGCTGGTGAGTGAGCCAACTAGGGGAGATTTGTGTTCACAAACAGAGAAGGACTGGCGGGTGATGTGATGATTGGAGGCCGCCATGGGCAAAGTGATCATGAAATGATAGAATTTTCAGTCCTTAGAGAAGTCAGGAAGAAGGTCAGCAAAACCTCCACCTTAGACTTCTGGAGGGCTGACTTTGGCCTGTTTAGGACGCTGGTTGGGAGAATCCCTTGGGATAAGATTACTGAAGGACAAAGGGGTCCAGGAAGGCTGGACACTCTTCAAGAATGAAATCTTCAAGGTGCAGGAGCAGGCAGTCCCCATGTGCTGAAAATCAAACTGGTGGGGAAGAGACCAGCCTGGCTGAACAGGGAGATATTGCTGGAACTCAGGAAAAAAAAAGAGAATCTGTCACGTGTGGAAGAAGGGACTGTCACCCCATGAGGAGTACAAGGATGTTGTTAGGTTATGCAGGGAGAAAATCTGAAAGGCAAAGGCACAGCTGGAACTTAATCTGGCCACTGATATAAAAGATAATAAAAAATATTTTTACAAATATATCAGCAATAAAAGGAGAGGCAAGGAGAACCTCCATCCTTTATTGGATCCTGGGGGAAGCCTAGTGACAGAGGATGAGGAACAGGCTGAGGTACTTAATGCCGCCTTTGCCTCAGTCTTTAATAGTCACACCAGCTATCCTCAGGGTACCCAGTCAGTCCCCTGAGTTGGATGGCAAAGATGGGGAGCTGATTGAAGTCCCCATAATTCAGGAAGAAATGGTTAGTGACCTCCTGCTCCACTTAGACATATACAAGTCTATGGGACCAGATGGGTTCCACCCAAGAGTGCTGAAGGAGCTGGCAGAAGAGCTTGCCAAGCCACTACCTATCATTTATCAGCAGTCCTGGTCTAGTGGGCAGGTCCCAAAGGACTGGAGGTTGGCCAACATGATGCCTCAACGTGACCCCAGAAACTACAGGCTTGTCAGCCTGACCTCAGTGCTGGGGAAGGTCATGGAGCAGATCATCCTGAGTGCAATCACACAGCACGTGCAGGAAAAATGGGTGATCAGGCCCACTCAGCATGGGTTCATGAAGGGCAGGTCCTGCTTGACCAACCTGATGTCCTTCTACGACAAGGTGACCTGCCTGTGGACATTGCCTATTTGGACAATCCATCTGTCTTGAACTGCTGGAGGACAGGAAGGCTCTGCAGAGGGATCTGGACAGGCTGGATCAATGGGCTGTGACCAATGTTATGAGGTGCAATAAAGCTAAGTGCTGGGTCCTGCACTTGGGCCACAACAACCCCATGCAATGCTATAAGCTTGGGGAAGAGTGGCTGGAAAGCTGCACAGCCGAAAAGGACCTGGGGTTGCTGAGTGACAGCCGGTGAACCTGAGCGACAGCCGGTGAACCTGAGCCAGCTTGTACCCAGGCAGCCAAGAAGGCCAATGGCATTCTGGCCTGTATCAGCATTAGTGTGGCCAGCAGGGCCGGGGAAGTGATTGTCCCTCTGTACTCAGCACTGATGAGACTGTACCTCAAATCCTGTGTTCAGTTCTGGGCCCCTCACTACTCAGAGATACTGAGTTGCTGGTGCAGATCCAGAAAAGGGCAATGAAGCTGGTGAAGGGCCTTGAGCACAAGTCTTACGAGGAACAGCTGAGGGAACTGGGGTTGTTTAGTCTGGAGAAGGCTCAGGGGCACCTTATCGCTCTCTACAATTACCTGAATGGAGGTTGTAGTGAGGTGGAGGTCGGTCTCTTCTCCCAGGTAACAAGTGATAGGATAAGAGAAGACGGCCTTGAGCTGTGCCAGGGGAGGTTTACACTGGATATTAGGAAACATTTCTTCACCAAAAGGGTGATCAGGTATTGGAACAGGCTTCCCAGGGGAGTATTGGAACACTGTCCCTGGAAGTGTTCAAAAACCGTGTAGGTGAGGCCCTTAGTGACATGGTTTAGCGATGGACTTGGCAGTCCTGGGGTAAAGATTGGACTTGATCTTAAAGGTCTTTTCCAACCTAGTTGATTCTATGATTCTGTGATCAAAAAGGAACAGGGGAACTACTGAGATAAAAGTAGTCAAGGCAGAACTAAGCTCTAAACCAGTTTGTGTTACATGAAGCAGCATTGTACACTCTCCTGCTGGCAGGATTATGTGTTACGTGAGACTACCCAGAACATGCAAGACAGCTATATAAAACCTCTAATTTTGACCAAGCTGGGCTACTTCTGCCTCCTTCATGATGCACTGTCACCAGTCCTGAGCCCAGCTGTTCCTGCATCTCCACAGAGGATGGGATGCACCACAGCATAGAACATCCGGGACTGCCAGCTCCAGGAAGAACCATCACTGCTCTTTCAGCGTGTTTGGCAGTAGGCAAATAGCCACGAACATCATCCTTGTCCATCCTAAGGTCATTAGGGATTGAAGCTTAGAGCACAACATAGTGCTTTTCCAGTCCTTTACCTTGTTTATGCCATCACGTTGCTCTTCTTGGGCTGCTGATTCACTGGGCTTCCCATGTTGCCATTCTTCAGGGACCCTTTCCGAGCCAGCTCCCTCTGCTTCTCTATGTATGGGATACAAAGGCGAAAAGCAAAATTAGGGCAACAGCCTGGCTGGCCACCATACAGCTGCAGAAACCCAGATTTGATAGCAGCAAAAGGCATAGCAGAATTAATAGCAAAGGACATGAGTTCTCAATCTCCCAAGCAGGGATATTGCAAAGGCCAGATTGAGCTGTGTCCCATTGCCTCCAAGGTCACCTGGGGCTAAAGCTAACATACCCTGACTCTCAGCAGCTTGTTGACAGCACCACACTAAGATGGTCATGGAGCTTCTGGATGGGACCTAGCTGGGGCAGAGAAAGGGCAGAGACATTGCCTCTATCTTCACTCCACACACCTGGTTGCTGCATGGACTCTGTAAGACTGTGCTTTGTGCCGGGCAAGGGAATTTATCCTTTTACTTTTTCTCCTCCTACTGGGGCTGTCACTGAGGGGCCCAGTGGGGATAGAAAAGTGTCTCCAGCAAAGCAGCACCACCATTTAATGTTAGTCCGGCCTAGTTTGACATCACGCCTGAGTTATTACCATTACCCTGGATGGCATGTCAACAGACTAACACACCCCACAGCAGAAAATATTGCTGCCTTCACGCTTCTCTTCCTGGCAACCTGTGATATTCCCTGTGTGTCTTTCTCTTTTATTGCAAACTGATTCTTGGGAGCTTGCTTTCTTTATTTAAAACAAAAAACCAAAAAGCCCAAAACTTTTTGCAGCTTCATTTTTAAATAGTATATTGTTTGCTTAAAATTTCAGAGCTTGTTCTACTCACTGCTGAAACATGCCTTAAAACTTGGACAGTACATCAAACTGTCGTTGTGTATTCAGTGCAAGACAGGATTTAAATTAGCTTTTCATTTAGGAGAATAACTTCTTACCACAGGATCACAAATAGGATTCAGGACCAAAACCTAAGCCTTTTGCAGGTATTCAGTGTTTGCGCTGTATTAATACTGCCTCCAGTAAGGATAGGAGTCCATGTATGATGGGTGTCCTGGTTTCAGCTGTAACAGTTACTTTTTCTACTTCCTAGTAGCTGGCGCAGTGCTGTGTCTTGACTTTAGTCTGAGAACGATGCTGATAACACACCCATGTTTTAGTCATTGCTAAGTAGTGCTTACCCTGATAAAGGACTTTTCAGTCTCTCATGCTCTGCCGGTGAGGAGGGGCACAAGAAGCCGGGAGGAAGCAGAGACAGGTACACCTGACCCAAACTAGCCAAAGGGATATTCCATACCACAGCATGTCATGCCCAGTGTATAAACTGGGGGGAGTTACCCAGAAGGGCAGATCGCTGCTTGGGTCAGGCTGGGTATCGTTTGGCAGGTGATGAGCGGTTGTATTCTCTCCCCTTGTTATTTCCCTTATCATTATTATTATTGGTGTTAGCAGTAGTGGTTTTGTGTTATACTTTATTTACTGGATTGTTCTTATCTCAGCCTGTGGGAGTTGCATTCTTTCTATTCTCCTCCCCATCCCTCCGGGAGCAGGGGGAAGAAGAAGTGGGGGAGTGAGCGAGGGGCTGCGTGGTTCTGGGTTGCTGGCTGGGCTTAAACCGTGACAGCGGGGGCACAAGAATCTGTGAAGAAGCAGAGACAGGACACCTGACCCAAACTAGCCAAAGGGGTATTCCATACCACAGCACATCATGCCCGGTATATAAACTGGGGGGACTTACCCAGAAGGGCGGATCGCTGCTTGGGTCAGGCTGGGTATCGGTCAGCGGGTGGTGAGCAATTGTATTGTGCATCACTTATTTTTTTTTTGAATTTTCATTTCTCCTTTTTTTGTTGTTCCCTATTATTATTGTTATCAATATTGTTATTGTTGGTATCCTTTCTATTATCACTATATTTTACTTTATTTTAGTTATTAAACTGTTCTTATCTCAACCCATGGGTTTTATATTCTTTCAATTCTCCTCCCCATCCAACCTGGGGAGGGGGAAAGGGGGGCGAGTGAACGGCTGCATGGTACTGAGTTACCAGCTGGGTTTAAGCCACGACGATATGATAACCTGTTGTCATGGTTTAAGCCCAGCTGGTAACTCAAGACAGTATTTTTCACTGAAGTATTTAATTTTTACTGACCCAGTCAAACTTAGGGAAATTAGTGGACTATGTCTAATTGTGAGAACTAATAGCAATACACTTAGCAATAGCAGGTGTATAAATCTTCCAGGTTTTAAGTATCCAAGTAGCTGCATTTTCTTATGTTTTGCTAATCTGGCTGCTGCTCTGTCCCTTTGGCATGGCTGAGAGCTGTCGCAAACACTGATGAGCTTTGAATGGTTTTAAGCTCCCCTGAAGCCTTGACCAGACACAGAACTGGTAAATGACCTAGGGAGTACAAAGACAATGTTTGCATCTCTTTTCTGAGGATACAGCTGTTAACTTCTCATATAGGAGCTATTGCAACAAGCAGTCAGTGCACTGCATGCAGAGCAATGCAGGGCTCATTCTGGGGTAATGCTCACCAAGAGTGCTAGCTGCAAAAGTTAGAGAGGTTTCTGATGGCCAGGCTGATGTTACTATATGTGTTTTCCTTCAGAAAGCTCACATAAAACAGAAGCACCACACTATTCCTTAGCACAGAGGAGGACTGCTCTGGGCCTGACCAAAGGTATCATCCACTTATACCACAAGCATCTCCAAAAGTGGTTTTATGTTCCAGCAGCATGTTCCTGTCCCCTAGACACACTGTCTCAGCCCCAAAGCTAATCTATCTGACCTTCATGTGATCATAGGAAGGAACAACTTCTCTGTTTATATCCACTATTGGGCTTTGACATGTAGGAGAGCAGGGCATCCAGTGTAGTTAGCCAGCTAGCAAAGAAAACTTATAGCTGTAAACTTCAGGGGAAAAAAATACTATTTTGAGCACAAAGCATTTTACCTCTTTATGGCATGTTGTAAGTTTGATGCGTATTTAAAAGAGTAACAGTACAAACTTGCTTAGCTGAATACTTACAGCCCTCAATTACAAAGGAAATCATCATGTAGTTCATATCTGTATAAACCCCCCACTTGAATAGAGCCTGACATAAGTAGGCTTGAACTGCATACATGCCTAATCAAATATCCATGCTTGCATGAGTCTAAAATACACATGAAATGATTGGTCTGTGTCAGAGAGCACGTGTTTTATAGCCTATATATACTACAGATTTAAGTTTTTTTTAGTATGTTGCAATTGGGAAATCTTTCATTGGCTGGCAGATACCACTGCTTAGAATGACTTGTTGAGCTCCCATCTAGTAGCCACAACAAACACTAATTCCACAGGTAGTATGCAATCTTGGAAGGGACTCACAGGTAGCTGACTCCAGCATCCTGCCCGGAAAGGGGACCCCTGGACGTTTCCTGTTCCCAGAACTGAATTGCAGCAGACACTCCCAGACCTGTTTCTGGCCTTGATTTAGCAGTAAAATGTCATCTATTTATTTCATCCATTCTGTTTTATCATCTGCCGTATTGGGTGTCTATGCATTTCAAACAAAATTCTGTATTTTCTATCTCATAAAATGAAAGCAGATGGAAAAGTCAACCAGGCTGGTTAACATGCTGAACGGTTAACTCCTTGCTCCACCATACGTTGAGAAATCCCTGCTCTGCAGTATGATGCCTACTGTTTTCTTCTGGAGGAAAGGGAAAGAAAGAGTGTTACTAACTTAGCATGCTGTCCTACAAATATTCTCGACTTTTAGGCATTGTTTCACTGGAGGAATTGCCTATTTAATACGACTCTCTATGGGAGAACAGGTTATGTACAGCCCAGGGTGCATTTTCCTGCTATTCAGTTTATCAGCCCAAGTCCCAGGTACTTGGACCAGCAGCAGCTCAGCCAGAGAGTTATCCCGCACAGCAAACCTGCTCCCTTAACAGGATTACTGATCTGATCTCTCCCTTAGTGAGACTGATATAGTCTGGAAATTTGACAAACGGCCTTAGAGCTCAATTAGCTAGTTAATAAGCTTATGACTAACCGATATGCTGATTAAGCTTTCATTAATTAGGTTGTGTCATGGTTTAAGCCCAGTCGGTAACTCAGAACCACACAGCTGCTCACTCACTCCCCCCCTTCTTCCTCCCCCTGCTCCCAGAGGGATAGGGAGGAGAATCGAAAGAACGTAACTTCCATGCGTTGAGAGAAGAACAGTCCAGTAACTAAGGTATAACACAAAACTACCACTGCTACCACCAAAAATAAGAATGATAAGGGAAATAACAAGGGGAGTGGATACAACTGCTCACCACCTGCCGACTGATACCCAGCCCGACCCGAGCAGCAATCTAGCCCTTCTGGGTAATTCCCCCCAGTTTACATACTGGTCATGACATGCTGTGTTATGGAATACCCCTTTGGCTAGTTTGAGTCAGGTGTCCTGGTGGTTCTACAAATGGCTTATTTTCTGTCATTTCCCAATTGTCATTGTTCCTGAGAAACCTCAAATCTGAGATAGATTACAGTATTTTCTTCACAGATCTCAGCAGTATGTGCCCCCAATAGAATATCATCCACATACTGAAGAAGGGTTATTTGGCTTTCCTTACCTAGCCACTGCTCCAATTCCTTGGCCAGAATTGTTCCAAAGATGGTCAGACTATTTCTGAATCCTTGTGATAACACAGTCCAGCAGAGCTGAATCCTTTTTCCAGTCAATGGGTCCTTCCTTTCAAACGCGAAAATCTTTTGGCTGTTTTCATCCAAAGGTATGCAAAATAATAGTTATTAACAATGTATATGCTTTTCTACTGGAAGAATGGGAGTATTATATTCAGATTGACATTCTCTCAATAGTCCATATTTAAAGGAAATTATTCACTATTGGCTCCAAATGTTTTACTCCTGATTTTAGTTTATTTTCTTTTTTACCGGTTCAATATTTCTTGCTTTTCCAGGTTTTTAGGTCTCCTATATGAAGGAGCTAACTGCATTCTTGATTTCCTCTGGCATATTTTAAAATCTTTCTTCCTCCTTTTTTTTTTTTTTTTTTTTTTTTGGCTTCATCTGTAATAAATGTATTTGAGCTTGCCAAGAATTAGCTTTAGGTAAATGAACTTGGACCTTTCAATTTTCAAAGTTAATTTGTGCTCCTAGTTTACTTAATAAATCCTGTCCTAGAAGAGACATTGGGCACTCTGGTAAGTACAAAAATTCTACTATTTTACATTTCAATGATTTTAAGAAAGGTTTAACCTCTTGCTTTCCTGTGGCTCCAACAACAGACAGAAAATTTACTCAAGGGTCCTTTACAAGTATTTATAACAGAATATTTTGCTCCCGTATCTCCTAAAAACTTAAGAGTTTCATTCCCCATCTTTCATTCAGATTCAGTTCCCATCATAAGTAAATCAGCTTCAGGAGGTATTTCCTGAGGCTGGCTGATCCTTTTACCTTCTGGGCACTCATTTTTTCCAGTGTCCTTGCTCTTTGCAAAAGGCCCATTGATTGATTCTTAAAGGGTCTTATATTTCAATTACCATTCTTTTTCTTCTGGTGTAAACAAATTATTTAATAAAACTTGGAGTATTGTGTACAGTTCTGGTGTCCTCAACATAAGAAGGAAATGGAGCTGTTGGATCAAGTCCAGAGGAGGGCCACGAGGCTGATCAGGGGACTGGAGCACCTCCTGTATGAAGACAGGCTGAGAAAGTTGGGGCTGTTCAGCCTGGAGAAGAGAAGGCTGCGTGGAGACCTCATAGCAGCCTTCTAGCATCTGAAGGGGGCCTACAAGGATGCTGGGCAGGGACTCTTCATTAAAACTGTAGTGATAGGACAAGGCGTAACAGGTTAAAACTTAAACAGGGCAAGTTTAAATTGGTTATATATAAGGAAGAAGTTCTTTACTGTGAGGGTGGTGAGGCACTGGAAGGAGTTGCCCAAGGAAGTTGTGAATGCTCCATCCCTGGCAGTGTTCAAGACTAGGTTGGACGGAGTCTTGAGTGACATGGGTTAGTGTGTGGTGTCCCTGCCCATGGCAGGGGGGTTGGAACTAGATGATCTGAAGGTTCTTTCTAACCCTAACTATTCTATGATTCTATGAAAACTTGTATATCCTGCCAATCTGGATTAAGATTTTGAATGATCGTCCATTTTCTCCAGGTTTTCCCTATATGATCCAGCTGACTCTTTCCAAATCATGAAGTCAGAAGTGGTAAATGGCATTTTAACAAATACAGGCTGTCCTCCCAGACCTACAGCCTGTCAGAGAGGAGCCATTAGTACAGGATTTTGTTGCACTCGGGTTCTCCCTGCTATAGGACTAAAATTATCATTCCTTCTGTAGTTATTTCTATAAATATTCCCACTATCTGGAGCTATCAACATTTGTATATTACCTTAATTATCCCCTAATTTCCAATGCCTTTTTCCAATATTACATGCTAAATAACAGCGATTATCTATGTACTTATCTTCCATCATCGTCATCATCATCATCATCACATTTAAATCAAAATCTAACAGTTTACTTTTTTTTTCCAAGTTTTGTGATAATTTTTTAAAGCAAAGAAAAATCAACATAAGGTCTTGCTGTTGAAAAAAACATTAATTGCAAAATAGTATTATAACTTAACGACCCTTTCTCAAACCATTTTTTCCCCGTCTTCCAGCTTATATAGTGGCCACCATTTACTACAGTATTCAATTAACCATTCCTGTATTTTTTACCCAAAAGAATGTTCTGATCCATGATTTCATATACTCCAGTCATCAGGCATATGTGAAATTTACCTTTTTTACCTATTTTCTCCACAATTTCATATACTCCAGTCATTACTGTCAAACATATATAAATTTTACCTACTTTACCTCCTTATCAACAATCCTCTCTTAGTGCATGCACAGCCTTATGCCAAACAATATCTCTTAAGCATTGCACCATTGTGTCACTTACCCGTTCCGGCTGGGGAGAGTACTCATGGAGTCCCCGATCAAAAGGTTGGTGCACGCTGGAGTCCAGAGAGCAGTGTCTCCCCGCCAAGAGCTGGCAAGTTGATCCAGCTGTCCCATCTGTGCTGCCAAAAACTGTTGTCCAAAAAGCAGATTCATGCCTGGCGTGCAGTAGCCCAGTTCCACATGCTCAGGAGAGATATTGTGTTTATTCAGGCCTGGGTGCTTGGTGGACTGTTCCACAAATCAAGCACACCAATGCCGGCTTTCTTCTTTACATTTATACACAAAAGTGACAAGGTAGTACACTGCCAGTTACAATGATTGGTTGCAATCTACATATAATTGTAATAGTTGCTGTGTCATTCCTTCTAATAACTACGCATGCTCAGAGGAGGGGTCTTCACCTGGGCCGGGGTCTTTGGGACCTGTGGGTGTGATTTTTAGTATTATAATGAAGGCAGTTTGCTTCAGGACACCTTAAATGTTCTTTTGCCAAGTTAGGTAACTGAATGGTCACTTTTCCAGGCCGTCAAATGCTCATGCTTTTGGTGCCACCAGTCCTGGATGTTCTCCTTCAAACACAACCAATTAACTCATCCTTTAGTACTGCCAATCCTGATTAGTAGGTGCAGTAACTGTGTAACTATAGCTACCAATTGCAGGTACACATTATAGCAAGCAACATATATCACTATGGGCTAGTGAGGAATGATATCAATATGGCTACTGATATCTAAAAAAGGGGGCCTACAATATCTAAAGGGGGCCTACAAGAAATCTGGAGAGGTACTTCTTACAAAGGAAGGTATTGACAGGACAAGGGGCAATGCTTTTAAACTGACAGAGGGAAGAATTAGATTAGACATTAGGAAAAATTTCTTCACTATGAGGGTGGTGAGGCACTGGCATAGCTTGCCCAGGGAAGCCCCTGGCAGTGTTCAAGGCCAGATTGGATGGGGCTTGGAGCAACTTGTCCGTGTTAGGGAGGTTGGAACTCGATGATCTTTGTTGCGGTTTAAGCCCAGCCGGCAACTCAAACACACACAGCCACTTGCTCATACCCCCCCCCCCCCCCCTTTTTTCTTCCCCTGCTCCCAGAGGGATGGGGAAGAGAATCGAAAGAATGTAACTCCCACGAGCTGAGATAAGAACAGTCCAGTAACTAAAATATAAAACAAAACTACTACTGCTACCACCAATAATAATAACAACAAGGGAAATAAAAAGGGGGGAGAATACAATTGCTCACCACCCGCTGACAGATACCCAGCCCGACACGAGCACCAATCTGGGCCTTCTGGGTAATTCCCCCAAGTTTATATGCTGGGCATGATGTGCTTTGGTATGGAATACCCCTTTGGCTAGTTTGGGTGAGGTTTGGGTTATTCCATATCATTCACGTCATGCTCAGATCGCACATTTTTCAATATACCATCACTTTTGTATCATATATATGTATACACACACATACACACACACACACACACACACAGGTATCATTGCTTAGTCCATGGACCAATCCCTATAAAGTTGCTTAATTCATACATTCCATGATGTCGGGTTCCATCTCTTATAACAGTCTTTCATGGCAGTAGAGGCAGTGTGTAGTGTTGGATTGTTGCCTGCTGATGACACCGCCAAACTTGTGTGGTCACTGCTGAGCTCGTCTGGTTTCGTCAAATTTCATTCTTTGTTGGGGTGATGATCAGAGGGAAGTCAGGGTCAGTTGATGGTGATCTGAAGACAGTTCTGCTGCTGCTGGCTTTTCCCATGACTTTATTCTCCGTTGATGATCATAGAATCACAGAATCACAGAATCCCAAGGGTTGGAAGGGACCTAAAAAGATCATCTAGTCCAACCCCCCTGCAAGAGCAGGGTAACCTACAGTACATCACACAGGAACTTGTCCAGGCGGGCCTTGAATATCTCCAGTGTAGGAGACTCCACAACCCCCCTGGGCAACCTGTTCCAGTGCTCTGTCACTCTTACAGTAAAGAAGTTCTTCCTGATGTTAACGTGGAACTTCCTATGCTCCAGTTTACACCCATTGCCCCTTGTCCTATCACTGGATATCACTGAAAAAAGCCTAGCTCCATCATCCTGACACCTACCCTTTACATATTTGTAAACATTGATGAGGTCACCCCTCAGTCTCCTCTTCTCCAAGCTAAAGAGACCCAGCTCCCTCAGCCTCTCCTCATAAGGGAGATGTTCCACTCCCTTAATCATCTTTGTGGCTCTGCGCTGGACTCCTTCAAGCAATTCCCTGTCCTTCTTGAATTGAGGGGCCCAGAACTGGACACAATATTCCAGATGCGGCCTCACCAAGGCTGAGTAGAGGGGGAGGAGAACCTCTCTTGACCTACTAACCACTCCCTTTCTAATGCACCCTAAGATGCCATTTGCCTTCTTGGCCGCAAGAGCACATTGCTGGCTCATGGTCATCCTCCTATCCACCAGGACCCCCAGGTCCCTTTCTCGTTCACTACTTTCCAGCAGGTCAACCCCCAACCTGTACTGGTACATGGGGTTGTTCTTCCCCAGATGCAAGACTCTACACTTGCCCTTGTTAAATTTCATCAAGTTTCTCCCCGCCCAACTCTCCAGCCTGTCCAGGTCTCGCTGAATGGCAGCACAGTCCTCTGGTGTGTCAGCCACTCCTCCCAGTTTTGTGTCATCAGCAAACTTGCTGAGGGTGCACTCAGTTCCCTCATCCAGGTCATTGATGAAAATATTAAACAGCACCGGTCCCAGCACCGACCCCTGAGGAACTCCACTAGTCACAGACCTCCAGCTAGATTCTGCGCCATTGACCACAACTCTCTGCCTTCTTCCTTTCAACCAGTTCTCGATCCACCTCACTACTTGATCGTCAAGCCCACACTTCCTTAGCTTATCTATGAGGATGCTGTGGGAGACAGTATCAAATGCCTTACTGAAATCAAGAAAAACTACATCTACCGCTCTACCATCATCCCTCCACCTAGTCACTTCCTCATAGAAGGCTATAAGGTTGGTCATACATGACTTCCCCCTCATAAAACCATGTTGGCTGTTCTTAATGACCCCCTCATCCTTGATATGCCTAGTGATGGAGTCAAGAATAAGTTGTTCCATCACCTTTCCAGGGATGGAGGTAAGGCTGACCGGTCTATAATTACCCGGGTCCTCCTTCTTGCCCTTCTTATAGATTGGTGTGACCTTTGCCATCCGCCAATCCTCAGGCACCTCGCCCGTTTCCCACGACTTACCAAAGATGATGGAAAGTGGCCTAGCAATGACCTCCGCCAGCTCCCTCAGCACCCGTGGGTGCATTCCATCCGGACCCATCGATTTACAGATGTCCAGATTGCATAGCTGATCCCTAACCCAATCCTCATCTACCAAAGCAAACTCCTGCTTTGTCCTGACTCCTTCTGGGGCTATAGAAATCCGGGGCCCTCGGGGAGAGTCTGCAGGAGTAAAGACAGAGGCAAAGAAGGCATTCAGCACCTCTGCCTTCTTTATATCCTCTGTCTCCAGGGTACCCACTTCGTTCAGCAGTGGGCCTATATTGCCTCTTGTGTTAGTTTTATTTGCTATGTATTTGAAGAAGCCCTTTCTATTGTCTTTAACCCGACTAGCAAGATTGAGTTCCAAGGAGGCCTTAGCTGTCCTAATTGCCTCCCTACATCCTCTAACAACTGTCCTATATTCCTCCCAAGCGGCCAGCCCCTCCTTCCATAATCCATAGATTCTCCTTTTCCACTTGAGTTTGCCCAGCAGCTCCTTGTTTAACCACGCCGGTCTCCTAGATCCCTTACTTGACTTCCTACTTATTGGGACGCTCCGATCCTGAGCTTGGAAGAAGCGGTCCTTGAATGCTAACCAACTATCTTGAGCCCCTTTACCTCCTAGTACACTTTCCCATGAGACTTCCCTTAGCAGTTGACTGAAGAGGCCAAAGTTGGCCCTTCGGAAATCCAGAACTGTGGCTTTGCTAGGTATTCTATTCCTCCCACACAGGATCCTAAACTCCACCATCTCATGGTCACTGCAGCCAAGGCTGCCATTGACCGTCACCATCATCATGACAGCACATATCTTCTCACCAAAGAGTGGTGGAGATGGGCATCTAGCTGATGGGCTACAAAAGTGTTATACAGCAGGCAACAGCATAAAATTGAGTTCATTGGCTGTTTTCCCCCCAAATTAAATCCCCTTGAGGTACACACCGGACTTCCCCATCTTCCCACATTACCCACCAAGTATATCTGGGTCCCTGAGCAAAAGCAATCCCACGAGTGGGTTTGCCTTTACCTGGAGCAGGAATAACCCAGACTGTCTTCCCCAGTGGATTATTTATGTGCGCCACAGGAACTTTATCCCCCTCCACAGCATGTAAAAGTTATGATTGGGCTGGGCCAGCCCTGTTGGCAGATTCCCTCGTGTTGACCAATCAGGTGGCTTTTGGTAAATGTGTATTCCAATGTTTGAAAGTCCCACCACCCATTGCTCTCAGTGTAGTTTTTAACAGCCCGTTGTACCGTTCGATTTTCCCAGAGTTTGGTGCATGCTAGGGAATGTGATATACCCACTCAATGCCATGCTTTTTGGCCCAAGTGTCTATAAGGTTGTTCCGGAAATGAGTCCCATTGTCTGACTCATTTCTGTCTGGGTTGCCGTGTCGCCACAAAATCTGTTTCTCAAGGCCCAGGATAGTGTTCTGGGCAGTGGCGTGGGGCACGGCGTGTGTTTCCAGCCATCCAGTGGTTGCTTCCACCACGGTAAGCACATGGCGCACTTGCCTTGGCAGGTCGGTGGGACTGTGATATAGTCAATCTGCCAGGCCTCCCCATATTTGTACTTCAGCCATCGTCCTCCATACCAGAGAGGCTTTAACTGCTTGGCTTGCCTAATTTCAGCACGTTTCACATTCGCGAATAACCTGGGCAATAGTGTCCATTGTTAAGTCCACCCCTCAATCACGGGCCCATCTCTATGTTGCATCTCTGCCTTGATGGCCTGAGGTGCCATGGGTCCACCAGGCTAAAAATAATTCATCCTTATTGTTGCCAATCTAAATCCATGTAAGCCACTTCAGTCTTAGCAGCTTGATCCACCTGTTGCTTGTTCTGATGTTCCTCAGTGGCCCGACTCTTGGGACCATTACCAGTCAATTGCTGAGGTGAGTAGCTTGAGAGAAAACGCCTTCAACACTGGAGTGGGGGGAAGATCAGCGTCCAGGAGCCTCAATTCAGAGCGGCAAGAGCCACCGAGGAAGCCTCAAGTCCTCGAAAGGACTTTCCCAGGAGCCGGCAGCTCAGTTGACATGAGCAGCTGACTCACAGGTGGCAGCGCCAGGAGGGATGGCAGCAGCCCTGACTGGGTAAAAACCTGCCCCAGGGAGCACAAAGGACCAGGAGGGTGGACGACCAGGGTGTGGCACGTCAGTAAAGATGCAGTGAAGTTTGCGCAGGCAGGGCAAGCGGGCAGCAAGCCGTATGGTGAGCACTCGCCTCATGACCAGGGCCTGGTCTGGGAGCTCTGCTCTGGCTGCCCTGGCTGTGGCCAGCGTAGACACCCAGATAGAGCAGATGAGAGGTGAGGCTGCAGCGCAGACCTCGGAGTGTAGAAAGTGCCTTGACTGGTCTCTTGAGGTGAGGGTACAAAATGGGCAGGGCTGGACTTGGTGTGCCCTGGTGGAGGTCCTCCTGCAGCCGGTGGCTGAGCTGTGGGAGACTGTCAGTAAGCTAAAAGATGTCAGAGAAGCTGAGAGGAAGCTGGACTGCTTGCCCCAGACCCTTTCTCAAACCATTTTTTGGTCTTTTTGCCAAGACCAAAACAGAAACTGCTTTAACACTCAGATTTCCTGACAGTCTCTCCACCACAGTGATCGTCGCTGACATGGACAGTGGGATTGAGTGCGCCCTCACCAAGTTTGCCGATGACACCAAGCTGTGTGGTCCGGTTGATATGCTGGAGGGAAGGGATGCCATCCAGAGGGACCTTGACACGCTTGTAAGGTGGGCTGAGGCCTCATTCAGCATGATTTAAAGGACATGGAGCTGTTGGAGCAAATCCAGAGGAGGACCACGAGGATGATCAGGGGACTGGAGCACCTCCCGTATGAAGACAGGCTGGGAGAGCTGGGGCTGTTCAGCCTGGAGAAGAGAAGGCTGCATGGAGACCTCAGAGCAGCCTTTTAATACCTGAAGGGGACCTACAAGGGTGCCAGAGAGGGACTCTTCATCAGGGACTGTACTGACAGGACAAGGGGTAATGGGTTCAAGCTTAAACAGGGGAAGTTCAGGTTAGACATAAGGAAGTTCTTTACTGTAAGAGTGGTGAGGCACTGGAACAGGTTGCCCAAGGAAGCTGTGAATACTCCATCCCTGGCAGTGTTCAAGGCCAGGTTGGACAGGGCCTTGAGCAACCTGGTTTAGTGTGAGGTGTCCCTGCCCATGGCAGGGGGATTGGAACTAGATAATCTTAAGGTCCTTTCCAACCCTAACCATTCTTTGATTCTATGATCCTCTCTCTGTCTAGACTGTATGTGTTCTGACAGTGAGAGGCACTGGGATGGCACTGCCATAACCGCAGCCCTGAATGGGCATGCAAGCACATGACATCTTGTATTAGCAAACTGCTTCTGAGCATCGTGGCCCCGCACACTGTCTTGACAAAGGGTAGGAGAGATTAAAATACATCAGCATTAATGTTTCATTGACATCAGAATTGTATATTGAGAACTGTCATCATCTTTACCTATACATTACTGTTATCTTCAGCATAAGTCAGGCTCTTCTTCCATGAGTCCCTTTAAACTGATTCGTAGAACTCGCTAAGAACTTGCCAAGTTTAAGTTGACAAGCAGGTATTCATTATTGCAGCACTGGGAGACATGGGGGATAGCTCCTCCTAGCGTGTCTCATCCGAGCATCAAACAAACAGTGTATATATTGTTGATTAACATGCATATTCATTACAACTATACATATTCATTAAGTCTCTAATCAATGACATCATATTTCTAGAAAGTACTTCTACATAATTCCCACATGCGCATAATAATGTGGTAGTGGTCTTTCGGACCCCTGGTGGTTGTTTCTTCATCATCTTCCTCTTCATCACTTCGTCCTTTGGCTGAAGTTTAGGTTTGGAAAGTCCCGTTGTCATGCCAGCAAACACTAGTTCGGTTCTAGATGGTTATTATAAAATATTTACCTAAGATACTTCTTCACTGTCATCTACCACAAAGCTCTTACCCATTGCTATTGTTGCAAAGCTACCAAGCAAAAAAGCTTAACCGCAAAGCAGAACTGATATTACTTATTTACAAAAGATTATACTTCATTTTGTATTTCTTTGTTTCAGAACTCTTCCTGCAACTGGAACTGCCACTCCTTTGGTATAGGCTTCAGTTCAGTAGTGTACACATCTGATTTCAAGCTGCAGGGCTCTGTGGTTTGGGATGACAGCTCTCATCCCCCAGCCCTGCTTCTCCTCCTGCAGCACTCAAAGCAGCTGCAGCCAGCAACCTGGTGTCCAGAAAGCCCCTCTCATCTTGTCTTTCCAGCCCCTTTCTCAGGGGTTTCAACAAGGACATAAACTTGTAGGGAGGCAATTAGGACAGCTAAGGCCTCCTTGGAGCTTAATCTTGCTAGTCGGGTTAAAGACAATAGAAAGGGCTTCTTCAAATACATAGCAAATAAAACTAACACAAGAGGCAATATAGGCCCACTGCTGAACGAAGTGGGTGCCCTGGAGACAGAGGATATAAAGAAGGCAGAGGTGCTGAATGCCTTCTTTGCCTCTGTCTTTACTCCTGCAGACTCTCCCCGAGGGCCCCGGATTTCTATAGCCCCAGAAGGAGTCAGGACAAAGCAGGAGTTTGCTTTGGTAGATGAGGATTGGGTTAGGGATCAGCTATGCAATCTGGACATCTGTAAATTGATGGGTCCGGATGGAATGCACCCGCGGGTGCTGAGGGAGCTGGCGGAGGTCATTGCTAGGCCACTCTAAATCATCTTTGGTAAGTCGTGGGAAACGGGAGAGGTGCCTGAGGATTGGCGGATGGCAAAGGTCACACCAGTCTATAAGAAGGGCAAGAAGGAGGACCCGGGTAATTATAGACCGGTCAGCCTTACCTCCATCCCTGGAAAGGTGATGGAACAACTTATTCTTGACTCCATCACTAGGCATATCAAGGATGAGGGGGGTCATTAAGAACAGCCAACATGGTTTTATGAGGGGGAAGTCATGTATGACCAACCTTATAGCCTTCTATGAGGAAGTGACTAGGTGGAGGGATGATGGTAGAGCGGTAGATGTAGTTTTTCTTGATTTCAGTAAGGCATTTGATACTGTCTCCCACAGCATCCTCATAGATAAGCTAAAGAAGTGTGGGCTTGACGATCAAGTAGTGAGGTGGATCGAGAACTGGTTGAAAGGAAGAAGGCAGAGAGTTGTGGTCAATGGCGCAGAATCTAGCTGGAGGTCTGTGACTAGTGGAGTCCCTCAGGGGTCGGTGCTGGGACCAGTGCTGTTTAATATTTTCATCAATGACCTGGATGAGGGAACTGAGTGCACCATCAGCAAGTTCGCTGATGACACAAAACTGGGAGGAGTGGCTGACACACTAGAGAGGCTGTGCTGCCATTCAGCGAGACCTGGACAGGCTGGAGAGTTGGGCGGGGAGAAACTTGATGAAATTTAACAAGGGCAAGTGTAGAGTCTTGCATCTGGGGAAGAACAACGCCATGGACCAGTACAGGTTGGGGGGTGACCTGCTGGAAAGTAGCGAAGGGGAAAGGGACCTGGGGGTCCTGGTGAACATTCAGGACTACAGAGTCCTGGGAGAGGTAGTTAGGGGGTCTGGAGCTCAGGTAATTTTTTTCATCAATCCTCCAGGATAAAGGAGAGGACCTTAAAAAAGCTAGGTGGATTTGCCAGGTTAATACATGGTTAGAACAGTGGTGCCATAGTCAGGGGTTTGGGTATTTAGAACATGGGCCTCCATTTGGGAGGCCAGGTCTACTGGAGGCTGGTAGAGCTGGTCTGACAAAGAAAGGGAAGAACTGTTTTGGTAGGAGGCTTGCCAGGCTGGTCAAGGATTCTTTAAACTAGATGTGTTAGGGGAGGGGGGCATCATTCCATCCCAACACACCCAGTCAGTTGCCAGCACCTGGAATAAATGCTCAGAGCAGTGCACAGATATTTCAGCTGCATGAGCCAATTTCAGAGATATTTCAGCCAATGAGCTGGCTTCATTTGGAGCTCGGCTCAGATGCCTCTATACAAATGCCTGTAGCATGGGGAATAAACAAGAGGAATTAGAGATGTGTGCACGTCTACGGGATATGATATAATAGGTATCACAGAAACATGGTGGGATGGCTCCTATGACTGGAGTGCTGGAATGGAAGGTTACAGGCTCTTTAGAAAAGACAGGCCTGTCAGATGGGGAGGGAGGAGTTGCTGTTTATGTTAGGGATAGGCTGGAGAGTATAGAACTCTGTCTCGGGACAGGTGATCAGTTAACACAGAGTTTGTGGGTCAGGATCAAAGGGAGAACAGCGATGGAGACGTTAATATGGGGATCTGTTACAGACCACCTGATCAAAAAGACTCTGGGGATGAATAGCTCTATGGACATATAGGAACAGCCTCATGATTGCAGGCCCTTGTCCTCATGGGGGACTTCAAAAATCCCGATATGTGTTGGAGGGACGGTACGGCCCAGCACAAGCAATCCAGGAGGTTCCTCAATTGTGTGGAAGCCTCTTGCAAGTAATAGAGGAGCCGACAAGGAGAGGTGCCATGCTTGACCCTGTGCTCACCAAAAGGGAGGGGCTGGTTGGAAATGTGACACTCCAGGGCAGCCTTGGTTGCAGCAATCATGAGACAGTCGAGTTCAAGATCCTCAGGACAGTGAAAAGAGCATGCAGCAAGCTCACTGCCCTGGACTTCAAGAGAGCAGACTTTGGCCTCTTCAGGAACCTGCTTAGTAAGGTTCAACTGGATATAGCCCAAGACTGTTGGTTGATATTCAAGGATCACCTGCTCTAAGCTCAGGAATGTTGCGTCCGACTAGAAGGAAGTGCAGCAGGAGGGCCAGGAGACCTCTATGGATGGATAAGGTGCTGCTGAGGAAGCTTAGGGTGGAAAAAAGGGGCTTATAAAAGGTGGAACCAAGGACAGGCGACCTGGGAAGAATACAGGGATATTGTCCGGGAAGCTAGGGACTACATTAGGAAAGCTAAGGCCCAGTTAAAATAAAACTTGGCAAGGGATGTGAAAGATAACAGGAAGGGATTCTATAATTACATTGCAAATGAAAGACAGACTAGGGACAACGCAGGCCCCCTCTGGAAGCTGTTGGGAGAACTGTCTACCCTGGTTTTGGAGAAGGCTGAGTTTCTTAATGACTTCTTTGCCTCAGTCTTCACTGGCAAATGCTCTGACCACACCACCCAAGTCTTGGAAGGCAGACGCAGGGACTGTGAGAATGAAGACCCTAGGCCCACTGTAGGAGAGGATCTGGTTTGAGACCATCTTCAGAACCTGAGCGTGCACAAGTCCATGGGACCTGATGAAATCCATCCGTGGGTCCTGAAGGAGCTGGCGAATGAAGTTGCTAAGCCAGTGTCCATTTTATTTGAAAAACCATGGCAGTCAGGTGAAGTTCCCAACAACTGGAAAAAGGAAATATAACCCCCATTTTCAAGAAGGGGAAAATGGAAAATCCCTGGAATTACAGACCAGTCAGTCTCACCTCTGTGCTTGGCAAAATCTTGGAGCACATGCTCCTGGAAGGCATGCTGAGGCACATGAAAAACAACAAGGTGCTTGGTGGCAGCCAGCATGGCTTCACTAAGGGGAAATCCTGCCTGACCAATTTGGTGGCTTCTATAATGGGGCTACGGATATGATGCACAGGGGTAAAACAGTTGAGGTCATCTACCTGGACTTGTGCAAAGCGTTTGACACTGTCCCACACGACATCCTTGTCTCTAAATTGGAGAGGCATCAATTTGATAGATGGACACTCAGTGGATAAAGAATTGGCTGGATGGCCACACGCAAAGAGTTGTGGTCAATGGCTCTATGTCCAGCTGGAGACCAGTAGCGAGTGGTGTCCCTCAGGGATCGGTGCTGGGACCAGTCTTGTTCAACATCTCTATTGGTGACATGGAGAGTGGGATTGAGTGTCATGACATGCTGTGTTATGGAATACCCCTTTGGCTAGTTTGAGTCAGGTGTCCTGTCTCTGAATCTTCCCGACTTCTCCCTGGCAGAGCATGAGACTCAGAAAGTCTTTGGTCAGAGTAAACATTACTTAGCAACAACTAAAAACCTCGGTGTTATCAGTGTTGTTCCCAGGCTGAAAGTCAAAAACACAGCACTGCACCAGCTACTAAGGAGAAAAATGACTGCTACTGATGAACCCAGGACAGGTTGGCAGGAATTCTGTTTCAGAGGGATACTGGCCCTTAATTTAATACATCGCTTGGAGCAGGATTGGGGATCTCTGTGTGAGCCCTTGTGCGCGGCATGCCCCAACATGCTTCTCTCCTGCTGCAGAAGTACCTGAAAAAGCTGGGTAGCATATGCAGCTGCTGCCAGATCACAGAATCACAGAATCCCAAGGGTTGGAAGGGACCCTCAAAAGATCATCTAGTCCAACCCCCCCACAAGAGCAGGGTAAGCTACAGTACATCACACAGGAACTTGTCCAGGCGGGCCTTGAATATCTCCAGTGTAGGAGACTCCACAACCCCCCTGGGCAATCTGTTGATTTACAGATGTCCAGATTGCATAGCTGATCCCTAACCCAATCCACATCTACCAAAGCAAACTCCTCCTTTGTCCTGACTCCTTCTGGGGCTATAGAAATCCGGGGCCCTCGGGGAGAGTCTGCAGGAGTAAAGACAGAGGCAAAGAAGGCATTCAGCACCTCTGCCTTCTTTATATCCTCTGTCTCCAGGGCACCCACTTCGTTCAGCAGTGGGCCTATATTGCCTCTTGTGTTAGTTTTATTTGCTATGTATTTGAAGAAGCCCTTTCTATTGTCTTTAACCCGACTAGCAAGATTAAGCTCCAAGGAGGCCTTAGCTGTCCTAATTGCCTCCCTACAAGTTTATGTCCTTGTTGAAACCCCTGAGAAAGGGGCTGGAAAGACAAGATGAGAGGGGCTTTCTGGACACCAGGTTGCTGGCTGCAGCTGCTTTGAGTGCTGCAGGAGGAGAAGCAGGGCTGGGGGATGAGAGCTGTCATCCCAAACCACAGAGCCCTGCAGCTTGAAATCAGATGTGTACACTACTGAACTGAAGCCTATACCAAAGGAGTGGCAGTTCCAGTTGCAGGAAGAGTTCTGAAACAAAGAAATACAAAATGAAGTATAATCTTTTGTAAATAAGTAATATCAGTTCTGCTTTGCGGTTAAGCTTTTTTGCTTGGTAGCTTTGCAACAATAGCAATGGGTAAGAGCTTTGTGGTAGATGACAGTGAAGAAGTATCTTAGGTAAATATTTTATAATAACCATCTAGAACCGAACTAGTGTTTGCTGGCATGACAACGGGACTTTCCAAACCTAAACTTCAGCCAAAGGACGAAGTGATGAAGAGGAAGATGATGAAGAAACAACCACCAGGGGTCCGAAAGACCACTACCACATTATTATGCGCATGTGGGAATTATGTAGAAGTACTTTCTAGAAATATGATGTCATTGATTAGAGACTTAATGAATATGTATAGTTGTAATGAATATGCATGTTAATCAACAATATATACACTGTTTGTTTGATGCTCGGATGAGACACGCTAGGAGGAGCTATCCCCCATGTCTCCCAGTGCTGCAATAATGAATACCTGCTTGTCAACTTAAACTTGGCAAGTTCTTAGCGAGTTCTACGAATCAGTTTAAAGGGACTCATGGAAGAAGAGCCTGACTTATGCTGAAGATAACAGTAATGTATAGGTAAAGATGATGACAGTTCTCAATATACAATTCTGATGTCAATGAAACATTAATGCTGATGTATTTTAATCTCTCCTACCCTTTGTCAAGACAGTGTGCGGGGCCACGATGCTCAGAAGCAGTTTGCTAATACAAGATGTCATGTGCTTGCATGCCCATTCAGGGCTGCGGTTATGGCAGTGCCATCCCAGTGCCTCTCACTGTCAGAACACATACAGTCTAGACAGAGAGAGGATCATAGAATCAAAGAATGGTTAGGGTTGGAAAGGACCTTAAGATTATCTAGTTCCAATCCCCCTGCCATGGGCAGGGACACCTCACACTAAACCAGGTTGCTCAAGGCCCTGTCCAACCTGGCCTTGGAACACTGCCAGGGATGGAGTATTCACAGCTTCCTTGGGCAACCTGTTCCAGTGCCTCACCACTCTTACAGTAAAGAACTTCCTTATGTCTAACCTGAACTTCCCCTGTTTAAGCTTGAACCCATTACCCCTTGTCCTGTCAGTACAGTCCCTGATGAAGAGTCCCTCTCTGGCACCCTTGTAGGTCCCCTTCAGGTATTAAAAGGCTGCTCTGAGGTCTCCATGCAGCCTTCTCTTCTCCAGGCTGAACAGCCCCAGCTCTCCCAGCCTGTCTTCATACGGGAGGTGCTCCAGTCCCCTGATCATCCTCGTGGTCCTCCTCTGGATTTGCTCCAACAGCTCCATGTCCTTTAAATCATGCTGAATGAGGCCTCAGCCCACCTTACAAGCGTGTCAAGGTCCCTCTGGATGGCATCCCTTCCCTCCAGCATATCAACCGGACCACACAGCTTGGTGTCATCGGCAAACTTGGTGAGGGCGCACTCAATCCCACTGTCCATGTCAGCGACGATCACTGTGGTGGAGAGACTGTCAGGAAATCTGAGTGTTAAAGCAGTTTCTGTTTTGGTCTTGGCAAAAAGACCAAAAAATGGTTTGAGAAAGGGTCTGGGGCAAGCAGTCCAGCTTCCTCTCAGCTTCTCTGACATCTTTTAGCTTACTGACAGTCTCCCACAGCTCAGCCACCGGCTGCAGGAGGACCTCCACCAGGGCACACCAAGTCCAGCCCTGCCCATTTTGTACCCTCACCTCAAGAGACCAGTCAAGGCACTTTCTACACTCCGAGGTCTGCGCTGCAGCTCACCTCTCATCTGCTCTATCTGGGTGTCTACGCTGGCCACAGCCAGGGCAGCCAGAGCAGAGCTCCCAGACCAGGCCCTGGTCATGAGGCGAGTGCTCACCATACGGCTTGCTGCCCGCTTGCCCTGCCTGCGCAAACTTCACTGCATCTTTAA